>NW_017684213.1:0-7764 GCF_001879085.1 Nicotiana attenuata
CAGTCCCTTCGGCATGTTAAGTTATACAGGTGGTTTGTGGTTGTATGTGCGGGCTTGACAGCCACCATAATTTGATTGATTTGGGAGTTATTTGATTCTAACGGCCTTGTTATGTGTAAATGGATCCCGGAAGAGTTATGGCGGTTTAGACCAGAACTTGAGGTTTGCATTTTCCGCGATTATGGGAATTCAGTTGTGTGTTGCTATGGTTCTTTTGAAATGAATTAAGGGAAAGGTTTCTAGCCAATGGAGTTCATATTCTACTAGTAGTTCAGGGGTTATGATAAACTCTTGTAATCTCGCGTAGCGGCATGATAGGTGCAGTGAGCTGCATGGAAATTTTGAAGTGGAGGATCAAGGTTGTGGGTCGGTATTGATAAGAATGTCACGAGCTCGGAGGAGCGGGAGATGATTTCAGATGTTTAGAGTAAGTTGGCATTATCTTAGCGTCGCCTGAGAATGGTGTTCTGTGGAAGAGGTATTGTGTATTGATTTGTGGATTCTTGATTTGCTTTACACAATTAGTACGGTTGGAGGTATGGATGTGCAGGCTTTGCTACCTGGTGCAGAAGTTCGTGGGAGTATAACCCACGGGAAGATCGTATGAGCGTGACATGTTAGTCACTTGATTGTTAAGGATTGAAACCAAGTATGGAGATTCTAGTACTATCGCTAACGTGAGATTTTATGCCTGAAGTGCGCTTTACTCATTTGGTTGTGGACAGTGGGAGTTTGTTTCGGATTGGACGGCTGCTCGAGTGTGTCGTTAATAGGGCCATTGTGGATCCTTGAAAGGTTGTTGGCCTAGATGGTGTAAGCAGAATCGGCTTAAGGCCCGTCGGTGGGTCTAATGTGAATGTGTGCTCTAGGCTAGGTCGGATGTGTTCATTGGGCATAGCATTGCTTCAGAGGAGTCTTCGGGCGTTGGATGTTATTCTCGTTGTCAGCTATTCCATGTAATACTCTATTGTGCCATGTGGGTGGTGAGACGACTTGATTGTTCGCACATGTGTTGTGATCCCGTGTAGCTTGTGGTGTTATATGAGCATGATGGCTCTCGAGATGTAGGTCATTTATTGCACCTTAGTCGTGCTTGGGTTTTTGTAGCATATGGTGCTGTCCGTCTCCCTAGGATTGTATTATGCACTTGGTGTGCTTGTGGTTGGTATTTGGGCATTTTGAAAGTATAAGCATTATGGCTTGATGGGTGTTTCCTTATTGATTGTTGTGTGGATCGGGTGGCACGCCGCCATGGGTATGTTGTGTGGATCGGGTTGTGCGCCGCAACAGTGTCATGATCGGGTTGCACGCCGTAATAATGTCATGTTTGGATCGGGTTGCACGCCGTAACAGTAAGGTGTTAAGTACGCTTCCTTATACTTATTTTGAGCGCCTTGCTTCCCATCTCTGAGATAGATCCATAACATCGGTTTGGTCGTTTCATTCGTTAGGTGTGCTGGATGGTTCTTCGCTAGAGTTTGTTCTTCCTTGTGGGTCATATTCGAGTTGTATCATGTTGGTGCTTTGATGGCGTTGTATGAGATTTTAGACGGTGTTTGAGGTGGCTTATTGACCGAGCAGCTTGTACTGGATGAGACAAGGTTATTGGACATGAAATTAGTGCAATCGGGTTCATATAAGGTATATTAGAGGGAAACTTTCACTATTAAGTTCCGAATGAGGCAAGAGTTCTTGTTGAGCAGAGGACTCCATGATTCATTGATTTTGTAGGTGGCTATGAGTTTCTGCGCAATGTTTTCATCTTTGTAGTATTGCAAAGGTTGGATTAGGGCTTATGCGCATATGAGGTATATTACGGGCATCAGGTTAGTAAATTTGCAGCTTCTACGGTCGGAGGATGTTATTATGAGCATGCAAATTATGTGGCGCATGGTGTGGTTTCAGCAAAAGGTGCATGATCATGTTTTGGTACAGTGTGTAGTGACTGATGCGGTGTTCGTATGTTAGAATCGGGTCTCGTGGAGAATCCCGAATGTAGGAATTTGGTTCTAAGGCTTGTTAGCTATGATTATAGATAGGATCTTCTGTCTGGCTCGAGCTAATATACACACATGGGTTGTGGTGGCACGTGTAGGTGCACGAGGTGTTAAGCAGTGATTTTGGACAATTCCATAATAGTTCTTGGCACGTTCGAGGACGAACGTATGTTTAAGTAGGGGAGAATATAATGACTCGACCGGTCGTTTTGAGCTCTAGTGTGTCGTTCAGCGGTTTGAGGCCGTGAGTAGCTTTACTTTTTTTTTATGACTTGTACGTGTGGTCAGAATTGAATTTCGGGGAGTTCAGAGATGTTTCGGAAGGAAAATTCTACCTTCGAAAGCTTTAAGTTGGAAGAGTTGACTAATGCTTGACTTTTGAGTAAACGGCCTCGGAATCGGGATTTGAAGGTCCCAATAGATTCGTATGTTGATTTCGGACTTAGGCCTATGTTCGGGTTGAGTATCGGGTGGACCGGGAGCATTTCAGCGCTTATTGTGGAATGTTGGCAATTCGAAGGTTTTAGAATTTTCTAAGTTTGGTTTGAATTGGACTTAGGTGTTATCGATTTGGGGTTCTAAGTCTTGGAATAGGTTCGTATCGTGATTTATGACTTGTACGTAAAGTTTAGCGTCATTCCGGAATGTTTAAGTCTAATCGGATGCGTTCGTCGAAGTTTGAATGTTTAAAAGTTAAAGGAGGATTTGATCGTCGATTTATGGTTTTGATGTTATTTGGTATGACTTGAGGTCTCGAGTAGGTTCATGTTACATTTTGGGACTGGTTTGTGCAATTGGACGGGGTCCCAGGGGCCTCGAGTGTGTTTCGGATGTGTTTGGGTTGTATCGCGCTCTTATTTGATATTTCAACGTCGATTCTTTGGACATAAAGGGTACCATATTGAGCAACAACCTTTTATTTGTGATTGGATTAAACCATTAGATCCATATCATAATTACGAAATTGTAGCAACAAGAATCATCAAATTCCAAGGCATATGAGAGAGTTATGCCCATTTCCGTGTTGGGAAAGATTGTTGGTTTCTGGTGCGGACTTTGTTCTTCGCGAACGTGAAGAAGGAAATTTGGGTTGACCGGTCAATGCGAAATATTATTCTTGGTGAACCCGAAGGTGTCCCGCGAAGGCGAAGAACAAAATTCACATGGAAAGTGTTTTAAATGGACAGACCGGGCATTTTAGTATTTTGAGCATATCTTGAGTTCTAGATCTCCGTTTGAGGTAATTTTTGTGGTGTTGTTCGCGTCTCAACAAGGGGGTAAATATCAGACCTTTGTTATGATATTTTCCATGATCATTTTTGTTGGTTATTATTTTTATTTGTGTTTGGATTGTAGAAATTGAGGTTTTGAGCCCCAAAGTTATGAGATGGTAAATCCTTGATTTGAGGGTCAATTCATGGACGAAATTGGACGATTTTTGGAATATAAACTATATTAGTTATGGATAATAATTATTTTTGATGATTTTAAAATTTCGGAGGAGTGATCATGGGGGTTGACTTTGTTGACTTTTCTTGAGGAGTAGGGAA
This sequence comes from Nicotiana attenuata, assembly GCF_001879085.1. Taxonomy (NCBI): domain Eukaryota; kingdom Viridiplantae; phylum Streptophyta; class Magnoliopsida; order Solanales; family Solanaceae; genus Nicotiana; species Nicotiana attenuata. Next base: position 3,548 of record NW_017684213.1, read on the forward strand.
TTTATTTCTAATTGTTAAATTACGAGTATTGGAGTATATTTTGATTGATTTGCACGTTGTTGGATTAGTTTCGGATTGTTTGGAATCAGTTTGAAATGTTAGAAAGGTGTTGAAACCGGTTATCGGATTTCGGAGCGAGGTAAGTCTCATGTCTAACCTTGTGAGGGGGAAACTACCCCCTAGGTGATTAAATTCTTATGTGCTACTAGTTGTGGGTGCTACGTACGCACGAGGTGACGAGAGTCCGTACATATCTAAAGCATGTTCATATCCAGGTAGACTTAGGACTTTATTATGTGATATCTGAATTATTTGGACTCATTTTGCTAGCTTAATCAATTAAATTCTTAATTAAAATTGATTTAGGAACATACATATATTAGGCTGAGCTTCATCACCTCAAGTTGTCGCTAAGATATTTGATAAACGGAAAGGGATATATTCACTATTATGTACCTGTATCTGTGTTGTAAGCACGTGACTAGTAATCCGATAAGTTCCTTCCTTTCTTGTGGAGCGGGGCGAACGCCTCGGAAGTATAATAGATGCATCTATGGTTTGTGTCGCTCGTCCCTCGACAGTGTACACATTATTCTGGATCGGGCCGAACGACCTCAGCATAATTGTGCGTTATATCGCTAGCAGTCCGAATATTCGCGAGATTTTTCCTTCTACTGATGCCTGGTATTTTATATGGTATTCCTTATCTGTTTGATACTGATCGACACTTGATATATCTGAGCTGTTGAGATAGAATACGAGGTTGAGAAATTTATATCTTTTAAAGAAATCTATGAAAGATTATGTAACTTACAGTTTTACCCCATTATTGTTGTTGTGCTTCATACCTACTTATGATTTTTCATATTGATTTATTGGACCTCTAGTCAATGTCGATGTTGACCCCTCGTCACTACTTCTCTGGGATTAGGCTAGATACTTACTGGGTACGTGTTGATTTACGTACTCATGCTACACTTCTGCAATAAATCTGCGGGATCTGACAGGTTCAATTGGTGGTCATCTTGGCGCGTAGGCGCTGCTGTTGAGGAGACTTTATGGTGAGCTGCATTCCAGACTACGTATCGCAGCCTACAAAGTCTCCATCATACTATTTACTTTATCATGTCTTATTTACATTCCGGACAGATGTTGCATTATTATTGTACTCCTTAGTAAATACTCATGTGCTTGTGAAATCGGGTTTTGGGTGTTCTAGAATTTGTTTATGATTTCTCTTACCATTGAGATACTTTTACTTTATATTTAACTTAAATCATACGTATCTATGATTTTTGATGCATCAATCTCTCTATCTAATAAGATTCATGATTTTGAAAATAATAAAATGAATAACTAAGTTGTTAGTTCAACGTTGGCTTGCCTAACTGCAACGTTGGGTTCCATCACGACCAATAGTGGGTTTTGGATAGTGACAATAGCATGTTGGCTTTGCAAATTATATTTGGCTTTTTTTATCTGGATATTTACAAATTTTAAGACTAGTGTGCATTTTTACCTTTTACTACTTTTAATTATATATTTTAAGTGATTATGGAGTTTATTTGAAACGCACTCACGAGTACAACATGTTTATTATTATTATTATTATTATTATTATTATTATTATTATTATTATTATTAAGTTAATGATCAAGGTATGCGAATGCACACTTGAATTTAGGGTTAAATGTCACAATTATTGCACGGGAACCGTATTCATAACTGTGACCATTATTTATTACACGCCTAAGCAACTAGCGGTGTTCATGAGTCAGTTTCTTAATTAGTTTGAGGTTGTCCGTAAGGTCATGAATCATGAAATAATTGGTGGAAGAAATGAATAATTTTAGCTATTTGAAATCATAAAAGAGTCATTCATACTATGTAATTTACAAAAATTAAAAGTTTACTGCTAATCTAACAAATAAAGAAAGGCCCCTGAATAAATCATGTTAAGATACTAACAGGGATATNGTGTGGTCGGAATTGAATTTCGGGGAGTTCAGAGATGTTTCGGAAGGAAAATTCTACCTTCGAAAGCTTTAAGTTGGAAGAGCTGACTAATGCTTGACTTTTGAGTAAACGGCCTCGGAGTCGGGATTTGAAGGTTCCAATAGATTCGTATGATGATTTCGGACTTGGGCGTATGTTCGAGTTGAGTATCGGGTGGACCGGGACCATTTCAGTGCTTATTGTGGAAAGTTGGCAATTCGAAGGTTGTAGAATTTTCTAAGTTTGATTTGAAATGGACTTGGGTGTTATCGATGTCCGTTTGGGGTTCTGAGCCTTGGAATAGGTTCGTATCGTGATTTATGACTTGTACGTAAAGTTTAGCGTCATTCCGGAATGTTTAAGTCTATTCGGACTCTTTCGTCGAAGTTTGAATGTTTAAAAGTTAAAAGGAGGATTTGATCGTCGATTTATGGTTTTGATGTCATTTAGTATGACTTGAGTAGGTTCGTGTTATATTTTGGGACTGGTGTGTAATTGGACGGGGTCCCGGGGGCCTCGGGTGTATTTCGAATGTGTTTAGGTTGTATCGCACTCTTATTTGATATTTCAACATCGTTTCTTTGGACATAAAGGGTTGAGCAAACAGCCTTTTATTTGTGATTATATTAAACCATTAGATCTATATCATAATTACGGAACCGTAGCAACAAGAATTGTCGAATTTCAAGGTCGTACGAGAGAGTTATGCCCATTTCCGTGTCGGGAAAGATTGCTGGTTTCTGGTACGGACTTTGTTCTTCGCGAACGCGAAGAAGGAAATTTGGGTTGACCGGTTAACGCGAAAGTTTACTCTTTATGAACGCGAAGGTGTCCCGCGAAGGCGAAGAACAAAATTCACCTGGAATGTGTTTTATATGGACAGACCGAGAATTTAGTATTTTGAGCATATCTTGAGTTCTAGAGCTCCGTTGAGGTAATTTTCATGGCGTTGTTCTCGTCTCAACAAGGGGTAAATATCAGACCTTTATTTTGATATTTTTCCACGATTATTTTTGTTGTTTATCATTTTTATCCGTGTTTGGATTGTAGAATTTGAGGTTTTGGGCCCCAAAGTTATGAGATGGTAAATCCTTGATTTGAGGGTCAGTTCATGGACGAAATTGGATGATTTTTGGAATACAAACTATATTAGTTATGGATAATAATTATTTTTGATGATTTTCAAATTTCGGATGCGTAGTCCTGGGGGTTGACTTTGTTGACTTTTCTTGAGGAGTTGGGAATTTATTTCTAATTGTTAAATTACGAGTATTGGAGTATATTGTGATTGGACGTTGTTTGATTAGTTTTGGGTCGTTTGGCATCGGTTTGAGATGTTAGAAAGGTGTTGAAGCCGGTTATCGGATTTCGGAGCGAGGTAAGTCTCTTGTCTAACCTTGTGAGGGGGAAACTACCCCCTAGGTGATATAATTGTTATGTGCTACTAGTGGTGGGTGCTACGTATGCACGAGGTGACGAGAGTCCGTACGTATCTAAAGCATGTTCATATCCGGGTAGAATTAGGACTTTATCATGTGATATCTGAATTATTTGGACTCATTTTGCTAGCTTAATTAATTGAATTCATAATTAAAATTGATTTAGGAACATACATATATTAGGCTGAGCTTTATCACCTCGAGTTGTCGCCAAGATATTTGATAAACGGAAAGGGGTATATTCACTATTATGCACCTTTATCTGTGTTGTAAGCATGTGACTCATAATTCGATAAGTTCCTTCCTTTCTTGTGGAGCGGGCCGAACACCTCGGCAGAATAATAGATGCATCTATGGTTCGTGCCGCTCGACCCTCGATAGTGTATACATTATTCTGGATCGGGCCGAATGACCTTGGCATTATTATGTGTTATATCGCGAGCAGTCTGAATATTCGCGAGATTTTTCCTTCTACTGTTGCCTGGCACTTTTTATGGTATTCCTTATCCGTTTGATACTAACACTTGATATATCTGAGTTGTTGAGATAGAATACGAGGTTGAGAAATGTATATCTTTTAAAGAAATCTATGGAAGATTATGTAACTTACAAATTTACCCCATTATTGTTGTTGTACTTCATACCTGCTTATGATTTATCATATTGATTTATTAGACCTCTAGTGAATGTCGATGTCGACCTCTCGTTACTACTTTTCTAGGGTTAGGCTAGATACTTACTGGGTACATATTGATTTATGTACTCATGCTACACTTCTGCACT
>NW_017684214.1:0-3701 GCF_001879085.1 Nicotiana attenuata
GTGTATAAATGGTTACCGGGTGTTGTGTGGGGTGATCCATGTTATGTATAAACCTAGGACCCCCTCCCTCTTTATTTGTTTACTTTCTTTTCTTTCCAGAACTTTTTGTTAGAAAAAGCTGTTAATTTTTCAGTTCTCTAAACTTCTTCTTTTACTTCAATCACTAAAAAATCTCTTTTAATTATTTGATTTCCTGCACTGTTTCTTCTCCAAATCTCCGCCTCTTTTATTCCCTTTATTTGATTATTTGTACCAATTATTTGACCCCCTTTTTCTGCACTTGTATATCCCTTAAGTAATTATGAAATCGCCTATCTCCGAACTTCAGCATGTTTATTTAACTTTTATACTTCCCTTGTTTGCAATCGTTATGTGAAAGCTGTCTTGTATGTTGTTTATATTTAAAGTCACAATTATAGCATGGCCGGGAACCACACTAGTGGATCTTGGGGGGTGCCTAACATCTTCCCCCCGAGATAATTTCAAGCCCCTACCCATTCTCTGGTTCTTTTTTATTTTATTTTTTTTCTTTGTGTCCTAATGCACTCAATCATTAAATGGCGACTCTTCTAAATTGCAAACCCGATTCCCAAAAGGAAAAGAGTTGTCCGCCCAAATGTCATAAACCCGATTTCGCGAGAAAAAGGGGGCATCGACAACATGACGACTCTGTTGGGATTTCTTTAAGGCTTTTACCATTTTCATGCTATTTGTGACTTTATGCTTCTTTATGTGCCTTTATTTGTTTAAATGCCTTTAAATATTTATTCCTTCCTCCACTACGAAACTGACTTGGCTCTTAATTTCTTTTCTTTTATTGTTTTCCTTTTCCGCCTTCTTTCAATAATGTTGTAAATTATGAGAAACTGTTGTAATTATTATTTTATGAACGTGAAAGTACATGACAACTTGTTAGTTATTGTAATTGCATTCTTCAACATCATATTCCACTCGTGCTAAACAAAATACCATAGCAACGTTTATAATGAGTGGTTGCGCCCTTCCAATATTATCACGCCCTAAATTCGGCAAAGGCATATTTGCGGTAAAACCAGTCGATCAACGGTGTAGTCGACGGTTCCGCGCCTTTCCCTCTTGAGTTGTCCGCTCAAGGGTACCAGTCTAATACCCCATAGAAACCATTTCTCTTTAAATTATGCATGCATCATGGTCAAACTTAGCCGAGTCAGTTATGTTGTCCGCATAATGACTCTTTAAGATAGCCTCGTCCAAAGTCCACTGGGTTTCCTTGAAACCCAAACAGACACTACCACGTTCTGTGCATTCATTTGGAGAACTAAATGCTTGTTATGCCAATTATTGATATTAAAATAGTCGAGTCTAGTTGAGGAAAAGGGCCTAACCTTTTGTTTTGCAGAAAATGAGGCACGAAGTCCCCAGATTCGGCATGGTCACCAACATCCACCACAAATTGCTGAATTGGTGGGGAGATCTTCATTCCAGCGATCAAGATCTTGTCAGGAAGTATCTAGGAAACCTGCCTTCTCTCCTAGACATTCAACCTAACAACAAAATCAGAGAAGCTGCAACTCTATTTTGGGACTGTGATAGATCGGTGTTTCGCTTCGGGGACGTAGAAATGACAACTTTACTCGAGGAAATAGGAGGACTAGCTGGGATACCATGGGAAACTCCGGGTTTGCTAATGCCGGAAAATCGTAAGGGTAGGGGTTTTCTTAAAATGATGGGTCTAAAGAAGAATCCCGACTTGACATGTTTGAAGGAGTCATACATTCTCTTTGACCATTTGTATGAAAGGTACGGTCACAGCAAATCATACCGTATTTATCCGGACTAACTTGCCCTCACCTCATTAGGGCACATCCACCGAAGGGTCTTTGTATTTATGTTCTGTTTCTTGGGGATGATAGTGTTTCCAACGAAGAAAGCAAGAATCCATACCAGACTAGCCATGGTCACCAAAACCTTGATGGAAGGAATTAACGGACATCCATTCAGCCTTGTGCCAATGATAGTTGCAGAAATATACCGCGCCCTGGAAAGATGCCAACAGGGAGCCAAACATTTTGAGGGTTGTAATTTGCTACTCCAACTATGGCTCATGGAACACCTCCAAAAGGGTGAGTACCGGCAGGAAATCCATCGTAGAGACTGGGCGATCATATCGCCTTCCATCACCCAAAGCGAATGAATTATATGCCCAACATGTTCGCCCAACCAGAGAATGCTAAAGAATGGGTCGAACTCTTCGACAATTTTACTGAGGATCGAGTGCAATGGATGTTCGAGTGGTTCCCTACTGAAGAATTCATCATCCGATCTAGGGATGCGCCATTTCTCATACTGATCGGTTTGAGAGGAACCTACCAATATGTCCCTATCCGGGTTATGAGATAGGCAGGTAGGAAGCAGGTTATACCAAGGGTCGACAAGATGAGTCACTTCCGGGCCGACTTCCAGGATAACGACAGTCCATACAGGTGCCAAGCTCAACATATGTGGCATTGCAAATTTGTCTTAGGAAAAGACACCATCGAACCAGATCGCTACCATGCTGGTTGTACCCCACATTATTTAGGCTGGCTGGAAGACAATCACAATGATTTGGGTTAGCCCGGGTTTGTTCGAGGTCACAGGATCATCGATGAAAAGGCTGAAACATAGGGGAAGTACAACCAACTACGCAAGAGGATGCGGGAATGTGAAAATGAGCACCGTGAAATACAAAAATCCAATCAAAAGCTAATTGGAGAATGGAAGGATATGGCTGTCAGCGCCAACAAACGACTGATCTGTTTGGAGCGGGGCATAGTGGAGCTGGAAAAGAAGTTTCTGAAGAGGGTTGAAGATTGCCGGGTTGCTGAAGGAAATGAAGGCGGACATCTGGATAGGGCCTACTTGCTGCTAGGACTGCGCGAGCTGGGAGAACTGTACGAGGGAGCCAACACCGCCGAATCTGGGGAAGGTCCTTCTGGGACCAAATAGATAGGAGTTTATCTTTTCCTTTGGAAAATGTAATAAGGCCTATGGCCACTAGTGACATTTTTATTTCATATTTTTAGTGTCGTTTTGGGATTCGTCTTATTTCTCTTATCAATAAAATGAGGCATTTAGCATTCTAAGTTCTCCAAATTTACTTGTCGCTAGGCCTACCTCGGGCACTTTATCTCTGAGCTATTTCTTTATTTATTTGCTTTACACTGTTATGAACTGCTATTTGGTTATTGGTGTTGGACCCGACCTATGTTCCAGTATAATCCTTACTAACTTGTTACCTTTTGTTTTTACTTTTGTTTATTCCCCTCCCCAATGGTTAGTTCGTGGACTCTGGCAACATCAGCATATTTTACAAGATCTAGAGGCCCTCCACCTACTCCTCCTCCTAGTCCCGTCCGAAATAGGAACAAGGGAAAAATGGAATATTTGAGAAACATCAGAAAGGAAAACTCGGTTGAACGGGTAGAAATCACTCAGGGTACTCATGTCTCCAAAGAAAGTGCATCCCAACTCGAGCAGAAATTGCTGAAATTTCAGGAGGAACTTGATCAAGTCCGGAATTTGGCAAGCTTGTCGTTTTCCCTCACCACCCCAGATGTCAACTTTCCTAACACTCAAAACCCCCACACCTCCACAAAACATCCCGAAACCACAAAACCATCCCGTTCCCCTCCACCACTGCAACACTTGCCACACTTCCAACAACACCTCACTGCTCATCC
>NW_017684214.1:7049-7764 GCF_001879085.1 Nicotiana attenuata
CATATTCAAGACACAGGAGCCTGATTCCTGACCTCTCCGACTCAAGATCGGACCTTCTTCCAAGCCTTTCTCATTTCTAGGGTTTCTCCGAAACCCTAAGCTATTCGAGGTTCTTTCCATGTCGTTTGCTTAAATCTATGCTGTATCTATGCTTCACTTGACATTTAAAGTATTTTCCCCAAATATTCTTTTCAAAATCGTTCGTCTTCGATTTTAGGGTTTCTGAAAGGAATTTTCCAAAAATCTTTCTGATTTTTCTTCTTCTTTGCTTTATGTGTGTTGTCTAAATCATGCTTGTGTGATTTCTTTTGCTACGCATGTACTGTCTGTCTACTTTTCTTTTTTCTACTATACATGTTACTCCTATGTTAATCCTAGTATGTCTTCTTTGCTCTTTTACTATATGTGTTACCGTTGAGATTCTTTGATTTTTGTCTTACTAAACTCTGTTCCTATTCTTGCTAAACATGCTTCATCTGCTTTTGTTTAAGTTTGTATCATCTCTTTCTTCTGAACTCGTTTAAGGTCCGAGTTTTCTATAATATGTTCTTCATGATCTTGAATCAGCTTTCTTACTTTGTTGTTCAAACATGCTCTCATATCTGTTTTGTTGTGGCTCTGATAGACAATAAAATCATCATGGCAAAGGAGCCTGCTCCGAACGTCCGCAACAACCCTCTACCAGACCACAAGGGGGGAGGTGTTCATATGATTG
>NW_017684215.1:0-7764 GCF_001879085.1 Nicotiana attenuata
CCATCGCGGTTCTACCGCGGTCGCGGCAGAACCGTGGCCAGAGAGGCCCTCTGAACCTTCAGCAAGGTTCTGGCGTATTTTCAGCAGTGATTTGGCATTTAATTAATTAAATAAATTTTTCAAATCATAGCAAACAACACCGGAAATGCAAATCGCGCTATTAATCGAACTATGAACTTCAAAATCTTCCAACATTGAAAACTCGTGCCGAAACCAATCAAATCAACCCGGAATGATGCCAAATTTTGCTGACAAGTCTCAAATGACAAGACGGAACTGTTCCAACTATCGGAATCGCATTCCGACCCCGATAGCACAAAAGTCAACTATGGGTCAGACTTCTCCATTTTTTCAAACTTCAACTTTTCCAACTTTTGCCGATTTGCTCAAATTACTCTACGGACCTCCAAATCCAAATTCGGACGTGCGCCTAAGTCCAAAATTACCATACAAAGCTGTTAAGATCATCCAAAACCCATTCCACAGCTATTTACTCCAAAGTCCAATTTCTGACAAATTCTCAATGCTTAAGCTTCAAAACTAGATTCCTTCTCCTATTTTGACTGTGAATCATCCGTTAACTGAATTCAACCATGCACGCAAGTCGATACCCATATTATGAAGTTGTTCCAGACTTTATGCCGTGGAACGGAGCTTGATTTGTCAAAATGATCGGCCAGGTCGTTACATCCTCCTCCTCTTAAAATAAACGTTCGTCCTCGAACGTGCCAAGATTCGCCTCAAAGCCCTCAAATAGCCGACTACACACTTCCAACATGCACCGCGGGTAATCCTATGTCAACCCAATCCACATAAACCTGAAGACACCATCTCGACTGAAATTTAGCCCTTCTATCAATACCAATAAGCCTTAGAGCTAGAATTCTCACCCTTCATTCATTTTCCAAAAGAGCCAATTCTAAATCCATATCCGATATCAGTCTCAACCAGCTGTATCAACTCATGCCAACACCCATAGAGTAAAACCACACAACATGACACATCATACGTAGGCCCACGGTAAAATTTCTGGTTCACAATATCCGCCTGAAATCAAATCCACCACCGGCCATAAGCCTCACATTCAATAGGATCCCGTTTCAAACCTCCAAAACACTGACGATGATACAAGAACCACGAAAACCTCATGACTAACACCCGAATCAACAAGTCACAACTATCACCACCGAGCATACACCCCGCAAGCTAAAAGTCAAGAAGCACAAAACGATAATGACTGAATATTGAAAGAGAAGCACATAAGGGAACTATCAAACATGCCTGATAGGCAAAACTCTCCATCACTACTAACCTACAAAACAATATAACAAGAAAAAAATTAAATCATATAAACAAATCACAAGGATCTCATACTGATATAACTTATACCGCGGTACACTGCCCGGTTCAAACACATCAAATCACATCAAATCACGAGGGTCCCGCCCTCAACTCGGAATCACAAGTAAGGTATACATCAGCTAGCTGGAACCTCTCACTAGATCAATCCCGTCAACAAAATTACAACGCGTGCTGGCTCCCACACTGGTGGAGCATAAAACAAATCACAGCTCGTAGCCAAAATACTCAGAAATCACATCAAGACTACCGTAATGGACAATAGGAATTCATTACTAGTCTCATAACTCTCAATAAGGAATAGAAATTGACGATAGACACAGGCTATCACTCATAGAACCTCCCAAAAGGGTAACATATAGCAGAGTGCAAATCATGAATCGCACTCATAAGTGGAGCAGTAAATAGGGGAACTCGCAGTGATAGGCAGAACTGTTACGAACTACAGATGGTACTCCTCTATTGCAAATCAAAATCGTACCTGAATGACATCATCTGGCGCAGCAGCCTCAAGACTACCATACGAACCACATCAACGGGCCGGGCCTCCCTCTCTTTGGCGCTCTCTACCCGCATGAATACCTCGCTGTGGCACATCGGCCTGAAGTCTGGGACAATCTCTCACCATATGGCTAGTATCTCCACACTCAAAGCAACTTATCTACAGACGAGGCTGCGGGAACTGTGCAGTACAGGTACTCCGACACCCATGAACATCTGTATCACTGTGCGAAGCCTGAAGCGTAAACTGAACAGGCTGACCCACAAAACCTCTACCATGTCGCACCCTGCCTCCATAATAAGGACCAGCGCATCTCCCCGGTCTACGAGGCTCCCTCGCCTCCCTATACTCTCCCTCCTGAGCTCGCCTGACCTCTTTCTCATGATCCCGCCTGACCTCTCTCTCCTCTCGTTCTCGAGCCAACATGCCCTCCACCCTCTTAGCAATACTCACGGTCTGCTGATACGAAATATCCATATCCAACTCCCAGGACATACTAGTCCTGACATTGGGATGGAGTCCGTCAATAAACCGGCGGACCCTCTCCCGAACAGTAGAAACCAAGGTCGGTGCATGTCTGGCCAAATCAGTGAATTGGACGGCGTACTCTGATACTGACATTGAGGTACGAACTCTCTCAGGAATATCTCTGAAAACTGAACCCATTTAAGTGAAACTGACTCAGCCGGGCTACCCAACTCATATGCCCGTCACCACTAATAAGCCGCTCCCCTAAGCTGGAGCGTAGCAAAAGCAACTCCACTAGACTCAACAATACCCGTAGTGCGGAGAATGCGATGGAACTCCTCCAGAAAACCATGTGCACTCTCTGAAGGCAAACTACTGAATGTAGGAGGGTCATATTTCTTGAATCTTGCAAGTCTAAGTTGCTCTTCTTCAGATGTTGTTGCCCTGACTACGGGATGAGCTGGAACCACAGGTTGTGCCACCATGATGCCTGGGACCTGACCAGCATGAACTCGCTGCTCTAGGGTGTGGGCGGCAGGAGTCTGAGTCCCTCCCCTAGTCTGTGGAGTAGCTGGTGCAACCAGAATCAACCCCGCCTGAGCCAATGTACCAAACATGCTCAGGAACTGTGCTAAGGTCTCCTGAAGTCCGAGGTAACAGCTGGCGCCTTCGGTACCTTCCCCCCAACTGGAGCTACTAGCGGCTCCTTAATAGGTGCTCTGGTAGGTGCTCTAGCTGTGGCATATACTCCTCGTCGGCCTCTTCCTCTGCCTCCAGTGGCACCCACTTCGGGAGAAGCGTTATCGGTAAGTGCAGTGCGTGTCCTCACCATGTGTGAGAGAATGGAATGGTAAAAGTTCAGGCACCGAGATCAATAAACTTGCACGATAGGAATGAAAGAAGTGGGATGTCATAATAGTTCTGTAAGTACAGACGTCGCCGTACCGATCTGCAAGACTCTACTAAACTCGCTTATGACTCGTAGCACCTATGAACCTAAAGCTTTGATACCAACTTGTCACGACCCAATTTCCCCTCCGTTGGGTTTCGTGATGGCACCTAGGCTTAAGGACTGGGTAAGCCTAATATTTACGGAATAACAACAATAATAAATAACATCTAAAATTCTTCTAAAATGAATTCTTTATACAATAAACATATTCCCAAAACCCGGTAGTACAAGTCATAAGCTCTACAGAGTTAGCTACCACTTCTGAATATAACTGTTTGGAAATGAGTGAAACAGTTCAATACAAGTGAGAAGGTGACTCTAAAGCCTGCGAACGCAGCAACAGGTTTACCTTGAGTCTCCTCAACAATGATCTACACAGCTACTAACGATCAATACCTAGATTTGGACAAAAAGATGTGCAGAAGAGTAGCATGAGCACACCACAGTGGTGCCCAGTAAGTATCAAGACTAACCTCGGTAGAGTAGTGACGAGGAACAGTCAAGACACCTACTAGTCCAATAAACTGTACAATTATAAGAATAGGAACAACATAACAAGATGTGTATATAAAGGCTACACTATATGGATAACAATACAACAATCACAATATGGAATAAAAACAGCAAGTGACAATGGAAACACCGTAATAATAACATAAAAGAGCGAGCAGAAATACAAACCCAAATCCCAAATCACAATACAGTAAAGGCAAGTAATAACACAGAAACTACAACAGTGTTCACATTGGGTCTTAGCCAACAACTCCTCGAAGTTCCGAACCTCAAACAAAATTACAGCTCATTGGTCTCAATACCTGAACCCTAATGCTTGGCATCCTGTGCCCTCATCACACCTCACGATCATGCTGACAACTCACTGACTAACTAGATCCACTCTCACATAAATGACAAGCAAACGAGGGTGTACATCTATACTTAACAATACCAGGGGAAAACTTCTTAACCAATAGGAATATTTAGCTACATGTATACTTGTGCAAGTATTCTAACATATATCATACCAGCTAAAAACGTAAGGAAAAAAGCGGACAGCACGTAAGGCATTTTCTCACAAATAAAGCTCATATAGGTAAATGTACCATAACACAATGTCAACAATAAGAATGCCCCCAGGCCATCACAAAACATCACTATCAATCCCTGACATAGCCCACCTTGTCTCGCCACGTGTGCAATAATACCGTAATAAGTATCTGCATTGTTTCGCCACACGTGCATCATAATGTTCCCACCTTGTCTCGCCACATGCACAACCCACATATAAGCATATATATATCCCGCCTTGTCACGCCGCATTTGCAATATATCAACAGTAACAATAGCACGATAGAAACCTCGTGCAACCCCATTACAACAACAGCACGGCAGAAACCTCGTGCACCAACACAACCAGTACAATAACAACAAGGACAGTAATACAAAGTACAACGAGTGAATCCACTCCAGAACTTTAAATCACAAGGAAACGGTAGAACTAGTTCACAAGGAATAACCACAGTAAAGAAATGAAAGGCATAAAAGAAACTGTTCAACAAAGGGAAAACTAACATGTAGTAACGATCCCACAATATACAAGTCAATAACAAGGAAATCAACACGAGTCCGGTTGTCCCAAATAAAGGCAAGTCAACAAAGATATAGGTTATCTAACCTCCTTTTAAGGTTGGAAAGTTACAAGGATATTCGACAATTCAGTTAAGGAAAGGTGATCTTAGCTTCACTTAAGACTAGAAAATTATAGGAGGGATGATAATACATCTCAAAAAATGCAGGCAGTTATGTAAGTATAGCATGACAATAGGAGAGGCAAAATTCTTTAGTTAAATCAAATAGGATGACAATTAGGCAATAAGAGTGAATCATGAAGCAATTAATTCCATTTAAGCATGTAGGGGTGAAACTAATAAGCAGGAACTCAGTCATATCAAGAACAACTTCATACATAGTGAATATTAGAACCTAAGAACCCGAAAAGGTCAATTCCCCACAAATAAGTCCGAGTACGCACTCGTCACCTCGTGTACACAAACTACAATCAACACATAAGACTCAAATCCTAAGGGGAAGTCCCCCCAAACAAAGTTAGACAAGATACTTACCTCAAAGATGACAGACCGATACTCTAAAATGCACTTCTCGGGCGAAAAGACCTCCGGACGGCTCAAATCCAACCAAAAAAACTTCAAAGCACAAATAAAACACATAAGAAACTATTCCAGATCATAAAATATCATTCTTTAACAAAATCCAAAAATCGGTCCAAAAGTCGACCCCGGGCCCGCACCCGGAACCCGTACAAAATCCGAATACCCATTCCAATATGAGTTCAACCATACCAAATTTATCGAATTCTGATACCATTTGGTCTCTCAAATCGTCATTTTTCATTTTGGAAATTTTCTTCAAAAACCAACATTTCCCTCAATCCAAAACACAAATTAAAAGATAAAAATGAAGATTAAATCATGGAATATGTTTGATTCTAGGTGAAGAAAACTTACCCAATCGATTTGCTTGAAAACCCCCCCAAAGTAGCTCCAAAATCCGAAGTTTAAAACTCAAAAATATGAAGAAATGGCCAAACTCTCGACTTATATGATTCTGACAGGACTTCCGCATCTGCGGTCAAGAAACCACATCCGCGAGAGCGCATTTGCGATAAAGAGACCGCATCTGCAAACTTTGGCTAATCGGCCTTGGACTGCATCTGCGGATATACAACCGCTCCAGCAGTGCCGTACAAGCGAAAGGGTAACCGCAAGAGCGTAAATTCTCTGCAGGTGCGATCGCTGGACCGCAGAAGCGGCCATCGCAGCTTCGTGCCAGCCTCCGTAGAAGCGTGCAAGCTCCCAGGCCTTCATGACCGCAGAAGTGGCCGGGATGTCACGACCCGGATTTCCCACCCTGGGAGTCGTGATGGCACCTAGTAATTTACCCTTTTTATTTTTAACCTCATAACAAGCGTAAACTAACATTTATAAACATCGGAAATAATAAAGCGGAAAAAAACAAAATTTAGCAGTTTAGCTAATACCAATACGAATTCATGAACATAAACTATCCAGAACCGGTGTACGATCTCACGTACTATCGAAGAATACTACAAACAGGGTCTGAATAAAATAAATACATGTCTATCTCTGAAATAGAAAAAAAAAAGAGAAGAAAGAAACTAGATAGGAAGGGGACGCCAAGGCCTGCGGACGCCTGCAGGACTACCTCATGTCTCCAATAGACTGAAGGCAAAAACCCCTAGCTAAGGTCCGTATGCTCCAGTACCGAAATCTGCACAAAAGAGTGCATAGTGTAGTATCAGCACAACCGACCCCATGTGCGGGTAAGTGTCGAGCCTAACCTCGGCGAAGTAGACGAGGCTAGGACACAACAAGTAATTAACCTGCAGTTACACAGTATCTAGCAGAATAACAGTAACAGAAGTAATGAAAAAGTAACGGGGAGGGGTAACATGCTATGGGGAAAATACCAACACAAAGAATGACGATAATAGTGGAATAAGACAATTAAGGCATTTGAACCGAAAACAGCAAGAAATCATAACAAACAGGAAATAAGTGCACGTCATCCCCCTTCGTTCTTTTACTCTCAATCCTCACCAATGCAATCAAGTAATGAAAATGTGAACGGCATCACCCTTCGCGCTTTATCTCTCTTCCTCACCATTTAAATAAGTATGAATGTGCACGACATCACCCTTCGTGCTTTATCACTCTTTCCTCACCATATGCATCAATATCAATGTAAATGTGCACGGCATCACCCTTCGTGCTTTATCACTCTTTCCTCTCCATATGTATAAGTATGAATGTAAATGTGCACGGCATCATCCTTCGTGCTTTATCACTCTTTCCTCACCCAAACAATAGCAACAACAATATCCCGGCAAGAGAATCAACAACAAGTATTAATACGTCCCGGCAAGGGAATCAACAATAAGAATTAAATACGTCCCGGCAGTATAAACAAACTTGTACCAATAATCAACTTCACAATTGCACCTCAACTAGAGCCAATGCTCAACAATAAGCAAATACCAAGAAGAAAGTCATAAATCTTACTCAACATGGATAATTAACAATTTAGGCACATGTCGTACTTATTAAGAAACACAACGATCACAATTTAAGACCCACGGGCATGCTTGACACCAACGTATAGATACTCGTCACCATGCCTATACGTCGTACACTACACTAACACATAGCAAATAAGGCACAACACCTATTCCCTCAAGCTAAGGTTAGACCAAACACTTACCTCGAACTTCCACGGCCAACTCAAGCCTCAAACACCGCCTTTCCTTTAGAATTCGCCTCCAATTTACTTGTATTTAACCCAAATAAATTTAACAACATCAATAAATGCTAGAGAATTCAATCCCAATGATAAATTATAGGTTTTCTATCAATTTTCCCAAAAATCAAAAATCGACCCGGCCGCTTCG
>NW_017684216.1:0-7762 GCF_001879085.1 Nicotiana attenuata
GCAAGTTGATTACCTAGTTGTTTCTGAGTTTTTCTAACAAAAGAAGTAAGCATGTCAAATGCTTCATCTTTAGATGTTAAAAACAATGTCCAAGTAAACCTAGAGTAATCATCAACAAGCACCATCACATATCTTTTACCACCTCTGCTTAATGTTCTCATTGGACCACAGAGATCCATATGGACCAGTTCCATCGTTCTGGTGGTGCTTACCACTTTCTTGCATTTAAAAGAGGATCTTACCTGCTTCCCTCTTGCACAAGCCTCACAAACTTTGTCTTCCTTGAACTTGATGTTGGGCAGCCCTATCACCAGATCCTTGGAGACTAATTTGTTGAGTTGACTCAGACTTGCATGTCCAAGTCTCTTGTGCCAAAAGGAGGGGATAATTGTCCAACACACTTAAGCAAGTGAGTTCATTTTCTGAAAGTGTGGACAAATCTACTATGTATGTATTGTTTACTCTTTTTCCCAGAAAAATAATCTTGTCAGTGGTAAGATTAATCACAAAATATTTGGTAGAGGTGAATGCTACCAAGTTACCTCTATCACATAATTGTGATACACTGATTAGACTGTACTTTAGGCCATCTATCAAGTAGACATTATCAATAGAGTTAGAATCAGTCTTACCTACCTTTCCAACCCCAATGATCTTACCTTTCTTCCCATTTCCAAAGGAGACATTACCTCCTTTGAGGTCCTCAAGTGAAAGGAACTGGTTTTTGCTTCCTGTCATATGCTTTGAACAGCCACTATCCATGTACCATATTTGACTGCTCCCCTTCACTTGGACCCGCAAAAGGAAATCAGGGGTTAGTCTTAGGAACCCAAACTAGTTTGGGTCCTTTTCTATAGGCAAAAAAGTGAATCAGATTCCTTTTAGCCCAACCTGGCAGCCTATTTTTCCCTTGAACAAATTCTTTATTCTTTTGACTAGCCGTTTCTTTTGCAATACATTCACTTTTATAGTGACCAGTTTTACCACAGTGTGTGCAAATTATGTTCTCACGAAGTGTGACGTACTTGTTTTTGGGATCCCACTTAGGTGCAGGGGTCCCGTAGCCAAGTCCTCTCTTATTGCTACTATGGTGTTCATGTAGCCATGAAAGTGCATCGGAGGACCTATTCCATTTACAGGTTCTTTCTAGCTCGTGCTTAACCTTGTTTAGATCCTCCTTAAGGACTCTTATCTGCTCATCTCTTTTGTACAACTCATCTTTCATTTTTCCTACATTTTCTTCTAAAGTGAGTTGTGTGTGATCAGCTTTCTTTTTACCATTTCCTAATTTCAATTTTAGATTTTCATATCTAAGCTCTAGGATAGTGGTGTCAAGTTCATGAACCTGGCTCTTTAACTCAGCATTTTTACTTTCACTTTCCTAGCCCTAAGTTCCAGATTTTTGCACTTAGCTTTCAAAATCACACACTCCTTAGACAGCTGTTCTTTTTCATTATTTAGATCCTCAGATTCATCAATGAAATCCAGGAGTAACTCAGATAGCCTTACTTTAGACTAAAATTTAATCTTATCTTTGAGATAAATTATACTACCTCAGATTCCTCATCAGATTCTCCAATTGCCATAAGTGCTTGTTCATCTCCATCTTCACCCTCTGAGTCCTCATCTAAGCTTTATCCCCAGGCAGCAACCATAGCCTTTGTTGACCCTCTGTTCTTCTTGGGTTGAACCTGTTCCTTCGTTCAGCTTTTTCCTTATTCCATTCAATTTCCCATTGAGGGTAGTTTTTGATGTGGTGATCAGTCTTCCCACACTTGTAACACCCCTCATTGGTTTGTTTTTCAGGAACCCTTGGTTTGCTGTAGCTTCCACTTCTTGAAGGACCCTTTCCTCTCATTAGGTACTTCTTGACGTCCTTTGTGATCATGGTCATTTCATCCTCCTCTAGATCAACACCTTCAGTGATCCTGAATGCCAGGCTCCTTTCCTTCTTGGGTGCATCCATCTTCATGATTTGCCTTCTAAGTTCATAGGCAGTGAGATTTCCAATTAGCTCATCCAACTTAAGAGTGGCAATGTTCTTTGATTCCTGAATAGCAGTGATTTTGCTTTCCCAAGAGACTGGCAGAACCCTTGTCAAAATCTTCTCAACTTTGTCTTCTT
The DNA here is from genome assembly GCF_001879085.1 of Nicotiana attenuata. Classification (NCBI taxonomy): domain Eukaryota; kingdom Viridiplantae; phylum Streptophyta; class Magnoliopsida; order Solanales; family Solanaceae; genus Nicotiana; species Nicotiana attenuata. The sequence goes on from NW_017684216.1 coordinate 2,125, forward strand.
CAAGAATAACCCTTCCAAGAGACTTAAGTTCATTTGTGAGTGTGGTGAACCTTGTATACATCTCTTGGATGGTTTCCCCTTCCTTCATGGTGAAATTCTCATATTGAGAATATAGCAGTGTTCCTCTGGACCTCTTCACTTGAGGTGTTCCTTCATGAGCCACTTGCAAAGTGTCCCAGATTTCCTTAGCAGTGGTACAGCTTTGAATTCTACTGTACTCGTCTGGACCAAGTCCACACACAAGCCATTTCTTGACCTTAGCATTATTTTTCCATTTCCTCAAGTCCACAGCATTGCAGTTACCTCTTGTTTTTGGCACGTCTACTCCTTCAGCATTCTTCTTCATGGTAGCCAGGGGACCATCAATGACAATGTCCCATAGCTCATAGCCTTCTCCGATGATTTGATCTCTCATCCTATTTTTCCACCAAGAGTAGTACTGCCATTAAAGAGTGGAGGCCTATCAGTGGATTGCCCTTCCCAGTTTCCAGGCGGTGCGCTCATCTTGATCTGTTCCTAAGGTGTTAGCCTCTTCAAGGATAACCTGCTCTGATACCAATTGTTGTTTTATACTTCAATACCGCACAAGAGGGGGGTGATTTGTGTGGTGTCCAATTTTTCGCTTAACCTGATTATAGAAGGACCTGGTTCTTCAATGTGTTCCAACTACTACTGTTACGGAATAATAAGTATAGAAATTAAAGAACAGAGAAATTTTACGTGGAAAACACCTGGCTCAAAAGGTGAAAAAACCACGACCTACTTTCCAGTAGGATTTTTCCAAACTCTCCACTAAAATTACTGAGCCAAAAACTGCATTTACAAAAACTCTTTTGTAAACCTAGGATTAACTCTAATCCTATTGTAGCACACAGCCTCAACTGTTGCGACAACTTCAAGTTAACTCTAACTTGAAAACTCTGAGTACCTAGTACAATTGCTTCTAGATAAAGCTGAAAGGTACAATATGAAAACACCTACTACAATTGAACTAGAAATAAAGAAAGACACATAAAACTCTTTATGGAGCTGGTTCTTCAATCTGGTTCATATAGCTTCAGGTTTGCACACTTGAATCACACACAAACTGCTTGCAAAAAGCCTTGCTATTTTGCTCTCAATTCACGTTTAACTTCTGCATTTTTGTGCAACACATGTAATGTGAGAACATCCGGCAATTCATAGAGTTAGTAGATGAAGAAATAACTAGAGTTCTGATGCAACTCTTCCTTGGTGGAAGAGTTCTAGTTGATCTCAACTTCTAACTCCTTCCCTATCTTGGATAATGTTCTCTTTGAGTAAGGAGTCCTTCTCCTTATCAATTATGCAACATTTTCGATCAGGAGATATTAAATACACCAAGTTAAGCTTATCTCTTTCACGTGCATCCCACATGCTCGAATCTGCCCGTTTTTGTGCACCTGAAGGATGGACCTGAGGGATGGACCTGGTTCATGCCTGAGCTTCCTTTGTGAATCTTCAAAACTAACCTTCACTTGGGCCAATACTACTCAAACTTATTTGGAATTAAGGAGTTGATTTTCTTAAAACAAATAATTTCCCGTTTTATGACCTCACGTAGTGTTACCTCCCGAGTCACGTATCCATTAGTATATACTTTTATCAGATCTACTTTTTCCGATAACCATGAAAAACCTGTGATAGACGAATTAAGCAAGATTGTTGACACGTTATTAACTCAAACACTAAACTAAGAAACGAAGCAGCTATTACCTAAATACTCGGAAATGGAAATAACTAAGATAAAGACTTAATAGATTAAATTAATTATCACAATTACTATAAATTAATATATTATTCTCCCAAAATGAGACGTTACAATTTGTTTATAAAGCTTAGTTGTCTAGTAGATAATCTGCAAGTTATAAACTGGAAATACACGACTAATTATGTGAGAAAAGTCAAATATGACGTAGCTTCTTGCAAGTTGCCAGCCACTATTTTAAAATGTCGATAATAATTTCAATCCACATTAATATTTCAGCATTATGGAAACCATCGCAACTAATAAAGTCCATTCACAAATAAAGCCAAGTGGGAGAAATTTCCTTGCTCTCATATAATTAATTTTGGCATGTCAAAAGCATCTGTATAAAAAAAATACAAATTTTGCCAGCTAAAAACTCGGATTTTAAGTCTGTACTTTCATGTGCCTATAGTCAAAGTCAAGCTGTTGAATAAATCTTTTTTTCGTAAACGTTTGAATAAATCTAGATAAGTAGATTTCCACTATAAAAAATTCTATAAATATGGATCATTCGAAAGGGTATAGTCATGAGCAAATTCATCTTCTTTCCTCTCATAGTATGATAACTCATTCTTTCTCATTCTCGTTATAGAAAGTCGATTCTAATCTCTAAAATTTGCATGATACCTCTTATGCTTCTTCTTTCATTCCAAAGAAAAGAAATGCGTAGTCTTCAAATTCTCTCTCTTTTACTCTTTTCATTCTTTTTGGCAAAATGTTACTCCCAAGAAGATTTTCTCCATTGTCTTTCCAAATACTCTAAAAACAATACCAAAAATATTTACACCCCAAATACTAAAACTTATTCATCTATCCTTGAATATGCTCAAAAGAACCCCAGATGGTTGAATTCTTCACATCCCCTCTTCATTGTCTCTCCTAGGAAAGAATCAGAAGTCAAGCCTGTTATTCTTTGTGGTAAAAAACTAGGATTGCAAATTAAAATAAAAAGTGGTGGCCATGACTATGAAGGAATCTCCTTTAGGTCTAAAACCCCATTTGTTATGCTTGATTTAAGCAATCTTGATGATATCAAGATTGATTTAAAAGAAGAGACAGTTTGGGTACAAGCAGGAGCAACCCTTGGCCAACTTTACTATGCAATTGCCAAAAAAAGTAAGGTGCATGGTTTTGCAGGAGGTGTTTGTTTCAGTATTGGCACCGGAGGGATAATTAGTGGCGGAGGGATTGGTACTATGATGAGAAAATATGGCTTAGCAGCAGATAATGTTATCGATGCTCGTGTAATGGATGTTAATGGAAAAATCCTTGACAGAAAGAAAATGAAAGAAGATTTGTTTTGGGGAATAAGAGGAGGTGGAGGAGCAAGTTTTGGTGTCATTCTTGCATGGAAACTTAAACTAGTTCGTGTTCCAGAGAAGGTTACTAGTTTCACAGTTTACAAAAGGCTAGAGGGTAACCAAAATCTCCTCCAAAAATGGGAGAAAATCGGACATGAATTACCTGATGATTTACTCGTCAGAGTAGTCATACAAAATGATGGAGCAGGGAATGAGAAATATGTTGAAATCTTTTTTCAAGCATTATATCTTGGACCAGTTGATGAGTTAATTCCATTGCTCAAAGATAACTTTCCTGAATTTGATTTGCAGAAAAAAGATTGCTTTCAAGAGCCTATTGTGGATTGTAGTAATAGACCTTGCATTAAAAAAGAATGTCGTGAATCTTCTTGGATTGGATCAGTCTTGTATTTCTATGGTAGGAGAACAAATGAGTCGCTAGAAGTTTTGCTTGAAAAGAGTATTCCTACACAGAAGAATTATTTTAAAGCTACATCTGATTTTGTGAAGACTCCAGTTCCAGAAAAAGGTTGGAAAATGGTGGAAAAACTATTCTTGGAAGAAGAAAGACCTCAGATGATAATGGAGCCATTAGGTGGAAAATTAGATGAAATTTCAGAAACTGAAATTCCATTCCCACATAGAAAGGGTAATTTGTATAATATTCAGTATTTGGTCAACTGGGGTGATAATAGTGAGAGTGTATCAAGTCAGAAGATAGCATGTATGAGGAAACTCTATAAGGAAATGGAGCCATATGTTGCAAAATCTCCAAGAACTGCTTATCTGAATTACAGGGATCTTGATTTTGGAACAAACCAAGAGGACTACAGTTATTCCAAGGCCAAAATCTGGGGTGAAAAGTATTTTAATGGCAACTTTGAGAGATTGGCCAAAATAAAGAGTAAGGTGGATCCCAGCAATTTTTTCAGAAATGAACAAAGTATTCCACCTTATCATACTTAATAGCTGATGAAGACCGGATCGCATGCAAGGGCAGAAAAAAAAGTCCAAGTTGTTTGAAGTTTTTTTAAAGATTCCTTTTTTTAATCTCGAATGCAATAAATGTATCGTTGTGTCCACTTTATCACCTCTTAATGATCGACAATAAAATAAAACTTGAATGTTTATTGCATCCAGAAACGTTATAGAATCACCTTTTATTCTGAGAGTTACCCTTATTATGTTACTTTATATATATTTATGAAGGGAACTTCAACCTGCGTGCTCGTTGGATTTTAAAATCAAACATGCTCAATTGGTTAACAATTTTTTATCTTGGGTTTGGCTCTCCTTTCCCTCATTTAGGTTTCCAGCATTTTTTTCGACTTTTTTATTACCAACTATTCGAACTTTATGGGCGAACAACTTCTCCCCGGCTCCCGCCCTCCTTTTATTTTGGGATCCTTACCCTAATAGCCAGCTCAATTCACAGTTTACTTTTTCTAACCTATATACATAAATTATATATTAATTATATCTAACCTATAAATAAATTATACATTAATTATATCTAACCTATATACATAAATTATACATTAATTATATACGATTGTAAATATATAAAATATATTATACATTTAGTATACACGCGTCGGCAATTTTGAGTTTAACGGTTGTATGATCAGCTATTTAGGTTAATTCTTCTTTTATTTATTTTCCTACAGTGAAATCAATATGATCAGAATCAGTTCTTATGGGCTATTTGCAGTCATACCCTATATTTGTGTCACCTTTTAACTTGTACCGTATTTTTAAAAATTATTGGTTTGGTAGTCAGCTAATAAAAAAACCGTAATAATATGACCATTATACCCCTGACAAAACATATAAAAGATGCATCACGCATAAATCACTTTGCGGTTCTCCTCCGTCACTCCGTCTCTCCTCAGATCTCCTCTCGCAAACCAGAAATTTGAACCAGATCCAAATTCCAAATTCAAAATTACTAAATACATTGTAAGTATTGCAATTCATCTTCAGAATTCAAATTAGTTTTGAAACTGATTGATCTTCACGATATATGTTTCTATGATTATTTTCGTAATTGACGGATGAAACATGAAGTTTTCACTGAAAGATTTCACTAACGGATGAAGTTGCATTCTAAAGTTGTTTCACGTTGAATTCTAAAGTCAAGCGGAAGATTCTTCACGTTAAACCTAATTTAACGTCAAAGCTAAAAATTCAAATATGCTGAAGTTTTGTCCTACATAATATGCTGAAGTTTTTGGTTTATTTGCTAAACAAGCTGAGTTTTTACTTAATTTGCTAAAACTTCACACCAAAAATGCTGAAGTATTTGTCTTGCAGTCTAAACAAGCTGAAGTTTTTAGTTCATTTGCTAAGACTTCAGCACCAAAATATGTTGAAGTTATGTCCATCGTTCAATAGTTTTGTCATGAGCTTTTTCCGAAACTTCAGCAGAAAATGCTGAAGTTGTTTAGTTCATTTGTAAAAACTTCAGGACAAATGTGCTGAAGTTTTCCTCCTGCACTATGTAATTTTTTAGTGTAATTTTATTTAATACTATGCTTGAAGTTTAAATTTAGTTTCATTTTGTTGAAAG
>NW_017684217.1:0-762 GCF_001879085.1 Nicotiana attenuata
AACACTTCACACTTACATAGGTGATTCCTAAACGTGTCATCCCGTAGATACACTATTTGATATACCCCGTATCAAATTTAGAAATCATTAAAAAGCCTTAATGCTTTATCCTTGGTACTGAACATTGTCTCATCACGAGAATGGACCAAAAGTTTAGTTGACAATGTTGAACCGTCATAAATGACTTTGTTTGATCTCCTTGAACCTAGATCTTGGGATCTCCAGTCTTCTAGGTAGAGTTACCGCCACTATGACTTGTTCTCGGCCACAGTCCCATTCCCCTTGATGACTTCTCAACTACCTCTCTAGTTAGGCCTTTTGTAAGTGGATCCGACACATTATCACTTGACTTTACATAGTCAATCGTGATAATTGCTCTAGAGAGCAATTGTCTAACGGTTTTATGTCTTCGTCGTATATGGCGAGACTTACCATTATACATAACGCTCCCAGCCCTTCCAATTGCCGCTTGACTATCACAATGTATGCATATTGGTGCCAACGGTTTGGGCTAAAATGGAATATCTTCCAAGAAATTTCGGAGCCATTCAGCTTCTTCACCGGCTTTATCCAAGGCTATGAACTCAGCCTCCATTGTAGAGCGGGCAATACAAGTTTGTTTGGATGACTTCCAAGATACCGCTCCTCCACCAATAGTGAATACATATCCACTTGTGGACTTGGAATCAGTTGATCCGGTGATCCAATTGCATCACAGTATCCCCTCGAACTGACCGCAGGTACTATTTATTGTAGTGCAAA
>NW_017684217.1:5128-7762 GCF_001879085.1 Nicotiana attenuata
TTAAAATTTCACTCAAAATTTTTATTTCCCTCCATTTCCCATTCACCCTCTTTTAAGTATTTAATATATTAATTAAACACATCCAAAACCCAACAATCCTTTATTCCTTTCGAAACTATGGACACATTCTTCCGATATGTTTACAAAAGTATTTTCTTGTATTTCTTCTAAATCTAATTTTTCTAATCCTATCTCATTTATTAATTCTTCTTCTTCTGATTCTGAGGTGTCTATTTGAGTTTTTTCTTCTAAATCTATACTTACTATAGAGTATATACTTTCATTATCTGACATATATTCGTCTACGTTTATTAAAGTTTCTTGAAAATCTTCTATTAATTGTGAATTTCTTGTTTTATTATTGATTCTTTTTGGGCACGTATTAGCTAAGTGTTCTACACCTCCACAAGTAAAACATTCTAGTTTATTTTTATAGTTTCTTTCTATTCTATATTTTCTAACGTGTCTATTTTTATCTAGATATGGTTTTCTAGCTGATGATTTTCTAAGATAATAATTTTTTCTATTATATCCCTTATTATATTGAGGTTTATATTTTCTATATTCCGCACGTTCCACCACTTCTCCGTTCATTTCCAATACTGATTGTGAAACATCATGAGCAGCAGGATGTTGAGGTCCGAAATTCGAAGTGAAATTTTTTATTTGCCTGTTCTTAGTCGTCATGGGAAAGAAATACAGAAATAAGAAAGAGATTATTCCCTTAGAGCTTGTCCAATACCACCAGTACCAGAAATGCATCTCCTTCGCCCGCGCGAGAGACTTCTATGCCAGCCGGGAATAACGGCTCTGTTATGAAAGAAAGCGGCAGACAGACTAATTTGGCCGATATTCCCTAATGAGTAGCTTTAGGAGATAAAGGTCCCCCTTATATTCTCCACCCATCTGCGGAGGGTTTCCGTATTTCTTTTTATATTCATTCTTGTCATAACTTTGTGTTGTATACACAGTTGATTTGCAAAAACTCATATTATTCTGTTTTAGTTGTTTTTGCATCTGTATATGGGTACACTTTTCTTGTAGTATTTCCATTATATGTTGTATTTTGTGTCCTATTGACCATTTTGCATTTGAATTTTGTATTACTCCCTCTCTTTTATACCATCGTTCTTCTATTTCTCTTCCTAAAACTCCTGGGAGTTTATTAAATAATTTTTTACCTAAATCTTGATCAAAAGCATTTCCACTAATAGCACAATAATAAAAATAATCATTTAAAAACTTTTTAATGTGAAACCAACTGCTTATACTTAATTGTTCTAATTTTATTAAAGCGTTCTTCTGTAATACTACTAATCCACTATTTGGATCTTCGCCTGTTATTAAACTATGTATTTTATTTGTAAAATTATAAGGATTTGGTCCCATTGCTATTAGGGTTTGAAAATCTTGTGGGAATTCAGACTTATAGGCTTCCCATAATCCTTTTGTTGATTCTCCTAAGAAAGTCTCCATATATTTATACATTGTTTCTGCATCTGTGTCATTATAGGTTTTTATATAATCTGCCACTACTATTCCTTTCCAGAGATCTATTACCGAGTTCCACATTTGTGGATCATGAGCTACTATATTTAGTATTTTACCTTTACTTCCTCATTCTTGTAACCTTATAGGTTCCTCTATAGGCATCCTTTTTCCTGATGGTTTTACATTTTCTGTTTCTATCTCTTGATTTAGTCTATATACTCTTCTTCTAGGTACATTTCCGTGCTAGTATCTACTGTACTTTGATGGATTGTTCTTTGAAATGGACTGGGACTAGAACTAGTCGATTCCATTAATTCTTTTATACTTATTAAGGATTCTGTTTCTGTTTCTTCGTAACTATCCCGAATCTCTTCAAAAATCTGATCAAATTTATCGCATTTGTTTTGTGACATACTTTCTTTTCTATATCCCCAATTATCTGTTCTTAATTCGCATTTCTTAAAATGTTCTTCTGTTTTACTTAAGGTTAATCTTCCAAGCCTACATCCTTTACATTGGAACGTCTTACTTTTATTTTCTTTAACTAGTTTCCTTGCTTTTTCTAATGCTATATCTACTTCAAATTCGTCTTGTATTATTTCAATATTCATACATTCAATATCTTCTATCGTACTTTCAGTTTCATCATCTATTTCTCTATGGGTAGAATAATTATAATCAGTAAACCTGATTGAAGTTTCTCCCTTTGAGTTTGTGTACATCAAATGAGATTCTGGTTTGAATATTTTTGGTTTCGTGAAATCTTTTAGATTCCATTCTAATCCAGCATATTCTTCTGGGCTTATCTTTATAGGTTTTATTAATTTTATCCCTTTATTTCCCTTACTACGACTACATCTTCTACTTTAATTTTAAACTTTGTATTACTATTAGTTGCCATTTTTCCTATGAAACCTACACATATAAGTAAATTATTTCCATTATTCATTTCTTCTATCCTTTAGTCTGTATTCCTATTTTAATATTTTTCCCGAATTCTGCTAAATTTATCATGAAGTCTGGGCTAATATAGAATATTCCTCCATTGTTGGTCATGTCTACTTCTGTTAGACCTATTATAGATTTCTTTTGATCTGACCATCTGTCATCATATACCACGATTAGTACTTTGGTTCCTAGGTT
>NW_017684218.1:0-7761 GCF_001879085.1 Nicotiana attenuata
GTGATCTAATTGCTTAGATAGTCACTTAACTTTGGATAATTGGTCATCAAACACTACCAAAAAACTGGTTAATTTTGTCCAGGAAAACCGACCGAAATCGGTCGGAATTTGAGAAAAAGCGATCGATTTCCGACCGCTTTTAATTAGTCGGAAAAATAGTGGTCGCTAAGGTGTTGCAACCGAAATCGGTTAAAATTTTCCGACCGAAAACAGTCAGTTAGTTCAATGCGATGACTGACAACAAACTACATATACCGACCAAAATCGGACGGTATTAATTAAATTTTTATTTATTTATTTTTCAAATATCGACCGAAATCAGTCAGTTTTAATTAAATTTTTTTTAATTTATTTTTCAAATATCGACCGAAATCGGTCAGAATTTTAAATATATAATAATTTTAGAAATCTTCCAGATATATATATATGTTTTTGTATCGCATGTATACTCCCCAGCTCGAGATATCATAGCTCTAAAATATTATATCTAATTACTATATTACTAGTTAGTACTAATATATATTATTATTATTATTTTATTGAATTCTAATTCTAAATATAGAATATTAAATCTTATTACTAAACACTAACTACAACCCTTGCTATATGTGCTTATCATTTGTTAGTCCACATGTCACGACCCAATTTAGGATCATGACCGACACTTAGGAGCAAGTGCCCCCAAGTAAGCCTTATCGGTATTTTATAGAAAATCGGACAGGGTTTTCCCTATTTTTGGACTATCCCAAAAACTTCCTGTCTCAAATCAACAACCAAACATTCTAATATCATACCGAACAATTGACAACTTATCAATTAACAAAAATAAGTCTCCACCATTACTAATCAACCAACTAACAACCAGAAATATTAATTTATCTCCAACTTTGATACTAAAGAACGATACTCAACATAAAACTATAATAACAAAATAATACTCATGACACTAAAATATTGACTATGGCGCGACTCTAAGAGTTCAAAGAAAGACCATAACAATAAATAAAATCTCCGCCCACGAGAACAAGTGCGAGGCTCACCAAGAACTATCAACATGTGCGCTCTAATTAACGAAATCATCGCCCGCGTCAACTGCTGTCTCTGTGAAAAAATTAGTGGGGAATGAGTCGCTAGTTCAGTGAGTAATAACACTTAACCACAACCGTTTTTATTGGTGACAAGTCAAAAAACATGCTAGTATCTCAAACAGAAATTAACATAAAAATGCCCTTTCAGAAACAATAAATATTTTCAGTCTCATCATGCTTTTCTTGTTGTATAATAAAACTAACAATTCAGTAATAAGCTCGGTAACCACTGTAATATATCAATATTCACATTTGGGAGGTTTCAATAAACAGATCATGTAATCGGTGTAACTGTGGACTTCTTCGCAAGAAGTCAAACATAACGGTAGTCTCTACTCGAGAAAAATCGGTAACGGTATGCTATTTCTACCTTCCCACTAGCGAGGGCTATAACGGTAATCGGTAATTACAAGGTGCACCAGGTCTAACGAACCCGCCGTAGTTACGGGATCCTTCAATGTCTACTCCCATTTATACTTGTCTCTGTAATCCGTATATACTCGTAGAAAATATTTTAAAACAATATAGGGCATTTCGGTTCTTATCAAATCATATAATTTCTTTTCGATAACAGTAAATTCGAGTAACGGTAAAACATATCTAGTGACAACAAGAATATTAAAACAATAGTAATCATCGCAAATAACTATTTCGGTATCATATCGAGTAAAAGACTTGTCCCACATGCAACTCAAAATAATTGGTAACATATTCATATTAAAAATCATGTGTAAATCATGCAAGTTATGAAAATACAAAGTATGGTAAGATTACTACTCACAGTACTCGTACCGAAATACCAAATGCTTCACCTCGAGCAATTCGTACAAATTCCTCCAATCAATCTATAATTACATAATATCCATCTCATGTTAATTACCTCATTTAGGCTAAATCCATAGTAATTCCTTCCCATTTCCACTCTGGAATCTCATTTTGTTGTAGTAGTCCTGCGGGCCGCTGATGCTCAGCCTTGACCTGCTGACAAGTCAAACAACCAGAAACAAAGTTAGCCACATCTTTCTTCATACCTTCTCACCAATAAAATTGCTTCAGGTCATGGTATATTTTTGTGGATCCAGGATGTATGGTGTATTTAGAGTTGTGGGCTTCTTCAAGAATAGCATGTCTCAACCCATCTATGTCTGCTACACATAGTCTATCACCCATTCGAAGAACACCATCACTTTCAACAATCATATCCTTGCTTTTACCAGCTAAGGCCTCGTCTCTATATTTGCATAATCTTTCGTCCTCATATTGGGTGGCCTTAATGCGCTCAACTAATGAAGACTTGGCCTGAGCACAAGCCAACAATGCCTCTGAATTTCCGACACCAAATCTGATACTTGCATCTTCTAGTCCCTGTATATCTTTGGCCAAAAGTCTCTTTGCAGGAGCTATATGTGCCAAAATCCCCATAGATTTTCTGCTCAATGCATCAGCCACCACATTGGAGTTTCAAGGATGATACAAAATAGAACAATCATAGTCTTTGAGTAGTTCCATCCAACTACGCTGTCGAAGATTTAGATCTCTCTGATGAAAGATATACTTCAGACTTTTATGGTCAGTACTCACAAGTTTCACCGTATAGATAATGTCTCCAAATTGTTAGAGCAAATACCACTGCAGCCATCTCCAAATCATGTGTAGGATAGTTTTGCTCGTGCTTTTTCAATTGTCTCGAAGCATAAGCAATAACGCGGCCATTTTGCATGAGAACACATCCTAATCCCACCCTCGAGGCCTCACAGAATACTGTAAATCCTCCAAAACCTGATGTTAAGTCTAATACTAGTGCAGTTGTCAAACATGTTTTGAGTTTTTGAAAGCTCTGCTCACATTCCTCCATCCACTGAAACTTTGCATTTTTCTGTGTTAGCTTGGTCAGCGGCGCTGCTATTCTGGAGAAATCTTGCACAAAACGCCTGTAATAGCCTGCTAAGCCTAAAAAGCTGCTAATCTCTGTAGGAGAAGTAGGTCTGGGCCATTTCAGCACAGCTTCTGTCTTCTTAGGATCTACCATAATTCCATCTTTGTATACAACATGCCCCAGAAATGATACTGAGTCTAGCCAAAATTCACACTTTGAGAACTTAGCATAAAGCCTATGTTCTCGCAATGTCTGCAACACAGTCCTGAGATGATCCTCGTGTTCTCCTTGGCTACAAGAATATATCAGGATATCATCAATAAATACTATTACAAATATATATCCAGAAACGGCTTGAACACCTTATCCATTAAATCCATGAATGCAGCTGGAGCATTTGTCAGTCCGAAAGGCATCACAAGGAACTCATAGTGCCCGTATCGAGTTCTGAAAGCAGTCTTAGAAATAACTTCATCTTTGATTCTAAGTTGATGATAACCAGAACGGAGGTCAATCTTTAAAAAGTGGGCAGCTCCTTGTAACTGATCAAACATGTCATCTATACGAGGCAAAGGATATTTATTGCGTATTGTTATCTTGTTCAACTGCCTGTAGTCAATGCACATTCTCAGGGATCCGTCTTTCTTCTTTACGATTAGTACTAGTGCACCCCATGGTTATACACTAGGTCTAATAAAACCCGTATCTAACAAATCCTGTAACTGTTGCTTTAGCTCCCTCAACTCTGCTGGTGCCATTCGATACAAGGGTATCGATATGGACTGTGTGTCAGGTAGCAAATCAATACCAAAGTCTATTTCTCATACTGGAGGCAATCCTGGTAAATCCTCGGGAAATACATCAAAAAATTCTCTCACTACTGGTACATTTTCTATACTAACTGTTTCCTTTCTTGTATCATTTACAATAGCTAAGAGACCCAAGCAACCTTTCTTCAGAAGTCGTTGAGCCTTCATAAAAGATACAATTTTGCAAGTCTCTGGAACCTGACTCTCTCTTAGAATAAAACTGGGTTCATTTGGTATCTCAAACTTTACTATCTTTGCATGACAATCGACTATAGCATAGCAAAAAGATAACCAATCCATTCCCATCATCATGTCAAAGTCAATCATATCAAGTACGATAAGGTCAGCTAGAGTATCTCTACCCTCAACCCGAATCTGACAAGCACGATACACATATTCAGCTAATAGAGACTCTCCAACAGGAGTAGCAACTAGAAAATGATCATTCAATAGCTCAGGCTGTCTACTAAACCTTAAAGCAAAGTACGAGGACACATAGGAGTGAGTAGATCCCGGATCAATCAACGCAAGTGCATCAAATGAACAGACAGAAAGAATACCTGTAACCACTGCATTCAAGGCCTGAGCATCCTGTCTAGTAAATGCAAAAACTCTCGCCTGACCTCTACCAGCATTCCCTTGTCCTTGATTCACAGTAGCATGGTCTGCAGCACCTCGACCTCTATTTCCTGTACCTGTAGCACCTGAAGTATTACGAGTAGTCTGAGTCGATACAACTGACTGAATAGAGGCCTGGTTGAAATTCCTCGGAGGCTGAGGGAAATCCCTCAAGTGATGTCCCAACTGGCCACACCGAAAGCACTCTCCCGTTAGAATATGACATTGGCCCAAATGTGATCTACCACAAGTCTGGCAGACTGGAGTAGTGGTATATCTGCCCAGAATTTTGATGACGGTCCCCTAGTACCCTGTCTGTAATGTGATCTGTATGTGGTCTGTGAAGACAAGTGTGTCCCTGTCTAAGAACCCTGTTGTTGTTGTCCCTGATTTCCAGCTTTTTGATTTTCACTAAAATCGCCACCAAAAGACCCTTCTGTCTTGGCCTTCTTACGTAAATCACTAGTTGCACGCTCATCACGCCTTTTTAATCTTTCTAGCAAGGTCGACTACATCAGAGTAGGATAAAGTACTCATCTGTGGGGCTACTGCTGTGTATAGATGACCAACCAATCCATCAACAAACCTCTGAACTCGAACTTCTTCGGTAGGCACTAAGTAAGGAGCATATATAGCCAACTTACAAAACTTAGTGTTATATGTTGACACATCCATATCTGGAGTCTGAACCAATCTCTCAAAGTCTCTAGCATATTTTTGCATCAGGCTGTCTGGAAGGAAATGATTCTTGAACAACTTAGTGAACTCGTCCCATGTCAGTGGTGCTGCTCCTGCTGGCCTTCCTAGCAATACAGTTTCATACCATGTGTTGGCCATATCCTCTAGTTTGTTTGATGCGAGCTCCACGGCTTTCTCACTATAACATCCAATAGCACGTCATGCCTTAAGTGTCCCATCCAAGAAACTTTGAGGATCTGCTGAATTATCGGAACCTGTGAATTTTGGTGATTTCAATTTTAGGAACTCTTGTAGTGATACTTCCTTATTCCTGCAAGTTTGAGTCTGTGCAGGTGCGTGTGTCTGTAAAGTAGCCTGAGGAGCTGCACTTCCACCCTCAGTAGGCACCAATGCCTCTAACACATTCAATAACCTTGCCACTGCGTCCGCAGGTAAGGCAACAGTAGGTACAACAGTTGGCACTAGTGGTGGAGCATCCTGAACTCCCTGCCCTTGCACTTGATCTGGCATAACAGCTTGGAGTTGACCCATGTTCCCAGCTTCAGGTTGAGGAGCGGTCTGTCTTCTAGTTTGATGAACCCCAACATGACCGCCACCCCGGGTAGTAACACGTCCAGCACCACGTCCACCAGATGAGGTCTGTGTGTCCTAGCCATCTGCGAAAGAAATACTCCAAAGTCAATCTCAAGTTATCTCAACGCACGATCAAAGAATGAAAGAAGGGAAAACATTCCTAGATGTTCAGTAGCCTCAAGATCATAAGTATGGGCGCCTATATACACATGAACAAGACTCTACTAAACATTGCTCCACGACTCGGACTTAAATCCTAAGCTCTGATACCAACTTTGTCACGACCCAATTTAGGATCATGACCGGCACTTAGGAGCAAGTGCCCTCAAGTAAGCCTCATCGGTATTTTTCAAAAAATCGGACAGAGCTTCCCCTGTTTTTGGACTATCCCAAAAATTTCCTGTCTGAAATCAACAACCAAACATCCTAATATCATACCAAACAATTGACAACTTATCAATTAACCAAAACAAGTCTCCACCATCACTAATCAACCCACTAACAACCAGAAATACTAATTTATCTCTAGCTTTGATACTAAAGAACGATACTCAACATAAAACTATAATAACAAAATAATACTCATGACACTAAATATTGATTATGGAGCGACTCTAAGAGTTCAAAGAAAGACCATAACAATAAATAAAATCTCCGCCCATGCGAACAAGTGCGAGGCTCACCAAGAACTATCAACCTGTGCGCTCTAATTAACGAAATCCTCACCCACGTCAACTGCTGTCTCTGTAAAAAAATTAGCGAGGAATGAGTCACTAGCTCAATGAGTAATAACACTTAACCACAACCGTTTTTATTGGGGACAAGTCAGAAAACATGCTAGTATCTCAAACAGAAATTAACATAAAAATGCCCTTTCAGAAACAATAAATAATTTTTAGTCTCATCATGTTTTTCTTGTAGTATAATACAACTAACAATTCAGTAATAAGCTCGGTAATCACTGTATAATATCAATATTTACATTTGGGAGGTTTCAATGAACGGATCATGTAGTCGGTATAGCTGTGGACTTCTTCGCAAGAAGTCAAATATAACGGTAGTCCCTACTCGAGGGAAATCGATAACGGTATGCTAGTTCTACCTTCCCACTAGCGAGGGCTATAACGGTAATCGGTAATTACAAGGTGCACCAGGTCTAATGAACTCGTCGTTAGCTACGGGATCCTTCAATGTCTACTCCCATTTATATTTGTCTCTGTAATCCGTATATACTCATAGAAAATATTTTAAAACAATATAGGGCATTTCGGTTCTTATCAAATAATATAATTTCTTTTCGATAACAGTAAATTCGAGTAACGGTAAAACATATGTAGTGACAACAAGAATATTAAAACAACGGTAATCATCTCAAATAACTATTTCGGTATCATATCGAGTAAAAGACTTGTCCCACATGCAACTCAAAATAATCGGTAACATATTCATATTAAAAATCATGTGTAAATCATGCAAGTTATGAAAACACAAATTGCGGTAAGATTACTACTCACAGTACTCGTGCCGAAATACCAAATGCTTCACCTCGAGCAATTCGTACAAATTCCTCCAATCAATCTATAATTACATAATATCGATCTCATGTTAATTGCCTCATTTAAGCTAAATACATCGCTAATTTAGAATACCCAATCATCGGGGTTCATGTTTGAGTCTTTGTTTGTGGATTTATATTTAATCATAGAACTAGTCCATAATTCTATCAATTTCAAACTATTTAGTATAATTTATTCCTCTAAAATTAGACCTATCAATGCTTAAACCAAACCTTTATAGCCTTGTTATCTCCATAGTAATTGCATATTTCTTTTTATATAAGAGAAAGTTGATATTGAATTCTTTCGTCCTACATGAAATCGCATAGATGCAGTGAAATAATTCAACCGATGAGGAGAAGAAGGTTAACCTCTTGAATCGAATGAGAGCTTTAATACTTTCAATTTCAACTCCCAGTTCTTCTTAAGACCTTTGCCCAAAGCTTTCTTCTTCTTCTTCTTCTTCTTCTTCTTCTTCTTCTTCTTCTTCTTCTTCTTCTTCTTCTTCTCCCCTTTTTTTCCTCTGAAACCCGCTGCTTTGT
>NW_017684219.1:0-7760 GCF_001879085.1 Nicotiana attenuata
ATAAGGGCTTGCCCTTCCACACTGCACTTTTCTCTATCTGGTTCTATGAACCTGGGTGTAAGCACTGCCCGGGGTCCCTTGAGACTCTTAGGGAACTCTGACACACCCAGGTCCGAGAAAGGCTTTGAAAAAAGTGGTATTTGAGGCGTTTTGTTCCATAACTCAGAGAGGAAGTCAGAATCAGGCTTCCTATGGTTGTACTTTCCTTTTTATGTATTTTCTTGATGTAATTCAGCAACTGGTCTGTAATAATTTGTAATAAACATTTGGGGTTGGGTAGTGAAAAAGGGATGGGTAATTATGTATGCTCAAGGGTAGAAAACATGCCCATAGGATTTGTGTTTTGAATGATTCAATTCTGCATTTAGAAAGCATGCCTATAGAACTGTTTTACATCCCGCGTGTTCAATTCTGCATTTTAGACACCATGCCTATAGGGGTTCATTTAAAATTCTACATGTTCAACTTCATACCTAGATAACGTGCCTATAGGACTTTATTTTAAATTCTGCGCGCTTGTTACCACTTAGACATCATGCACTAGGATCTAAACGGCTATAAACGGGTATCGTGTTTATAATGTTAAAATCAGTATAATGTATAGAAATCATGTCTATTGGAATTAGAATCAGTAACCCTAGATATCATGTCTATAGGAATTAAAACCAGTAATAATGGATATCATCATCTGTAGAATCTGAGACTAGTCTAATTTAAAATCAGTTTATTCTGAACCAATTTTAAGTAACTCAATCTCCCTATTTAACACGGTTTAGCATGCATGCCTATAGGATTTTAAACCGCTCATTTTTAAGTTTGTTAGTGCTTTGCCACAGTCTGAATCAGTAATAGATACCATGCTCATAGGATTCTACCCCAAACACTTAGGCAAACCTTAGGTAATAACAATAAATAAAGCGGAGTCGTTTCTGTTAGTAATTGTTACAACCAGCAAGCAGGCCTGATTCGGACTTCTTATCTGAGTTATGTAATAAATTGGTCTGCTTCAACAACTTAAACTCCCCTTTTGCCTTAATATTTCCAGACCCTGCTTGTTGTTTAAGTCATGCTATTGATTGCTTTGTTTGAGGAGGTATATATGAGCCTTCATTGTTTATGTGTTTCCCCTGCCATTGTGTTGTCCTATATGTTTTGTATGTCCCCTTAGATTTTTTTTTTAAGTTTGACACCTCAAAGCCAGCCTAATATCCATCCCTTTTATTATTAGTAGTCTTAAGTGCCTCCGGGACTGATAGGAATGGGACGGGTAATAGCGTGCAATAGTGGTCGAGACCAATACACGCTTTAGTACCTTAATGGGTGGGAAGGGTAGATATGGATATGATGACCGGTGCGTTAATGCCATGTGTAGCCCCTCTTTTGAGGAGTGATTACCGGGTATTGCATTGATGTGATCCATATTATAAGTAATCCTAGGACCCCTTCCCCTCTCTTTCTTTGTCTTTAAAGTATTATGACTTCTTTTCAAAATCAGCCTTTTAATAATTGCTCTTTCAAATTTTGTTTACCTCCAAGCATTTGCGTATCAAAATCCCCTCTTATTTGAGCCTTATCTGCTTACATGTTAATTGCACCAAATTCACAAAGAATTGTCTGGCCGGGAACCACACTAGTGGATCCTGAGGGGTGCCTAACACCTTCCCCTTGGGATAATTTCAAGCTCTTACCCTATCTCTGGTTATCAAAAAATATAGTTGTAGTTGAACCTTATAGGTGTCCTACTGCACCCTAAATCATTAGGTGGCGACTCTTCGAAAATGCAAAACCCAGTAACGAGTTGTCCCATATCCCAAATGTCATTAACTCGATTCTCCCGACGCGAGGAGGGAAAAAAGGGGGCGCAACAGCATGGCGACTTTGCTGGGGAAATTAGGCTTTTACAATTTCAGATTGTTCTTGTGAATTTGTCCCTTCCCTTTATATGCAATTACTTGTTTACATTCCTTTAAGCGTTTAATTTCTTTTCAAAGGCAAAACTAACTTATCTTCTTCGTTTGTTTTCTTTATTACTATTTTAAATTATAAATTGCTGTATTTACTTCTTTCTTAACGTGCAAATACATGACAACCTGCTTTTTAATTATTGCATAATCATGCTCGACATCATATTTCACTCGTGCTAAAAAAATACCATAGCAACGCTTATAATGAGTGGTTGCGCTCTTCCTATATTATTACCCCCTAAATTCGGAAAGGCATATTTGCGGTAAAACTAGTCGATCAACGGTGTAGTCGATGGTTCTGTGCCTTCCCCCTTGAGTTGTCCGCTCAAGGGTACCAGTCTAAAACCCTATAGAAACCTTACTCTGTTTAAACTGTGCATGCATCATGGTCAAACCTAGTTGGGTATGTTGACCGTATAATGATCATTTAAGATAGCCTTGTCCAAAGTCCACTAGGTTTCCCTAAACCCAAACGAACATGACCACGTTCTGTGCATTCATTTGGAGAACTAAAATGCGTCATGATAATTGTTGATGTTAAATAGTCGAGTCTGGTGGGGGTAGGGTCTAACCCTTCTGTTTTGCAGATAATGAGGCACGAAATCCCCAGATTCGGCATGGTTACCAACACCCATCCAAGACTGCTAAGCTGGTGGAAAGATCTTCACTCTAGCGATCAAACTCTCGTCCGAAAATATCTGGGAAATCTACCATCCCTTCTGGAGGTCCAACCTAACAACAAGATCATAGAAGTTGTAGGGCTGTATTCCGCTTTGGGGACATTGAAATGACACCCCTGTTAGAGGAGATATAAGGATTAGCTGATCTAGTCTGGGAGACTCGGGGTCTGCTGATGCCTGAAAACCGTAAAGGCAGGGGTTTCCTCAAAATGATGGGTTTAAAGAAAAATCCGGAGTTGACATGCTTGAAAGAATCCTACATCCCTTTTGACTATTTATATGAGAGGTACGGTCACAGCAAATCCTACCGTACCTACCCTGACGAGTTTGCCATTACATCCTTGGGGCACATTCATCGAAGGGACTTTGTATTTATGTTTTGTTTCCTGGGGTTGATCGTGTTTCCGACGAAGAAAGCAAGGATCCACACCAGGCTAGCCATGGTAACTAAAACCCTTATGGAAGGGATTGGTAGGCAACCATTAAGCATTGTGCCCATGATAATCGCGGACATATACTGAGCCTTGGAGAAGTGTCAACAAGGTGCAAAAACTTCGAAGGTTGCAATTTATTACTTCAACTCTGGCTTATGGAGCATCGCCAAAGGGGTGAATACCGACAAGAGATCCATCGAAGGGACTGGGATGATCACATCGCTTTCCATCATCCAAAGTAAATGAATTACATGCCCAATATGTTAGCTCAACCAGAAGATGCCAAAGGATGGGTACAGCTATTTGATAACCTAACCAAAGAACAGGTCCACTGGATGTTCGAGTGGTTTCCGACCGAGGAATTCATCACCCGATCCAGAAATGCACCTTTTCTGATACTGATCGGTCTGAGGGGAACATATCCTTATGTCCCTCTTCGAGTTATGAGACAAGCATGTAGAAAGCAAGTTATACCCAGGGTCGACAAGATGAGTCATTTCCGAGCTGACTTCTAGGATGATGATAGTCCTTACAAATGCCAAGCTCAGCATATGCGGCATTGCAAGATCATAATAGGGAAAGATACCATCGAGCCACACAGGTATCATGCTGGTTGCGCTCTTTTCTACTCAGGGTGGTTGGAAGACAATCATGATGGTCTGGGCCAGCCAGGATTTGCCCGAGGTAACAGAATTATAGATGAAAGGGCTGAGACACATGTCAAATATAACCAACTGCGCAAAAGGATCCGGGAGTACGAAAGCGAACACCGCGAAATACAAGAGTCCAACCAGAAGCTAATTGAGGAATGGAAGGACATGGCCGTCAGTGCCAACAAGCATCTGGGATACTTGGAGCGAGGCATCGTGGAATTGGAGAAAAAGTTTCTCAAAAGGTTCGAAGATTACCAAAATGCTGAACGAACCGAAGGCGGACACCTAGCCAGGGCCTACCTATTGTTGGGACTTCGTGAGTTGGGAAAGCTGTTCGATGGAGCCTGGGATGCCGAATCTGGGGAGGGTCCTTCTGGGACAAAATAAATAGGAAATTTTCTTTTCGCCTTATGAAATGTAATAAGGTCAATGGCCATTAGTGATTTCCATTTCCTGTTTATTTAGTGTCAATTTGGGATTTGTCTATTTCTTATCAATAAAATGAGGCATTTAGCATCCTAAGTTCTCCTAATCAATTTGTCTCTAGGCCTACCTCGGGCACAACGAGGCTCCCAAATTAGGACACGCTTTATATTCCTGCACTATGTGTTTAAATATTGCAATATTTTTTTATGACCCTCACTAACTTGGTTGCCTTTTTGTTTTATTTTTATTTTGTTATTCCCCTCCCCAAAGGTTACTTCGTGCACTCTGGAAACATCATCCTATTCCACGAGATCCAGTGGCCCTCCACCCACTCCTCCTTTTAGTCCTATCAAAAGCAAGAACAAAGGCAAGATGGAATATTGAACAGCGTCGGAAAGGAGAATTCAACTGAACAAGTACAGGTCACTAATGGTCATGGTACTCAGGTTCCTAAGGAAAACGTATCCCAACTTGAACAGAAATTGCTAAAGTTCCAGGAAGAGCTCGACCAGGTTCGGAATCTGGCAAGTTTGTCATTTTCGCTCAGCACCCCAGATATCACCTTTCCCAAAACTCAAAACCCTACACCACCTCAAAACATCCCGAAGCAACAAAACCATCCCATTCCTCATACTGTTCCACCAAATACCCAATGCAACACTTGCCATACCATAAACAACACCCCGCTGCTCCTCCTAGAACTCAAAAACTCCATAAATGACCACTTCCACACCCACCATAACACCCCCATCTACGTGGAGACCATGCCACTCTCCACCAAACCCATCTCAGGCACACCCGAGTCTGATGATAAAGATTTTCTCATCAGGAACCTGGCTGAAGAACTTAAGAAATTGACTAGCCGGATCTAGGGCGTTGAAGGAAACAAGGGAATTGAAGGGCTAAATTATGAAGATCTCTACATACAGCCCGATGTCGAATTGCCCGAGGGGTACAAACCTCCAAAGTTCGAGATGTTTGATCGTACATGTGATCTAAGGGTCCATTTGAGGACGTATTGTGACAAGCTGGTCGGGGTAGGGAAAGACGAGAGAATCCGCATGAAGCTGTTCATGAGGAGTCTAAAAGGAGATGCGCTGTGTTGGTATATCAGCCAGGATCCAAAGAAATGGTCGAGCTGGGTAGGCATGGCGTCCGATCTCATGGACAGGTTCAGGTTCAACACAGAGAATGTGCCGGATGTGTTCTATATCCAGAATCTAAAGAAGAAGCCTACAGAAACATTTCGCGAGTATGCTACTCGCTGGAGGTCCGAAGCTGCTAAGGTCGGACCAGCCTTAGAAGAGGAACAGATGAATAAATTCTTTATCCGAGCCCAAGACCCGCAATACTATGAACGACTAATGATGATCGAGAGTCACAAATTTTCTGACATTATCAAACTGGGGGAACGAATTAAATAGGGCACTAAGAGTTGTATGGTCACAAACTTCGAGGCCTTGCAGGCTATAAATAAGGTCTTGCAGTCCGGTGGTGTGTCCAAAAAGAGGGACGTGGGAGCCGTGATGGTCGCACAAAGAACCAAATCTCCTATCAAGTACCAAACCTACCCAACACCTCCACACACATATCAGCCCACTCCGAACTACCAAGCACCCTCACCACCCGCCTATCAACCATCTCCACCTCCCATATATCAGCCTACTTCGCCATGATATTCCCAACCTGCACATGTCTACCAAACTTATAATGCTCAACCATCCCACTATCAGTCACCTCCTGCCCATCAGAACTTCCCTAGACCCCGACCAAATTTTGATCGCAGGCCTTCCAAACAATATACAACCATTGCTGAACCCATTGACCAACTGTATGAAAGACTCAAAGCCGCCGGTTATGTCACCCCCATCCCTGCTACAACCCCTGAGAACCCTTCTCAGTGGGTTAACCCAAACAAATCCTGTGCATACCACTCCGGCATGAAAGGGCACACCATCGACGAATGTCTTTCCTTGAAAGACAAGATCCAGTCTCTGATTGATAATAAGGTTATTATGGCAAAGGAACCTGCCCCAAATGTCTACAATAACCCTGTGCCGAACCATAAGGGCGGGAGTATTCACATGATTGAAGTAGAGGATGATTGGGATCCATCGGGTTGATCACGGAGGGCGATGATCCAAAGGAGCCAGCAGTTACCCTCAACCCCATCATGGTCCAGATCCAACCATCCGAGGTCACTGAGGTACATGTGTCTATCCCTTTTGAGTTCGAAGCAGTGCCATCAGCAAAAGCACCAGCACCATTTAAAGTTGTAGTTTTTGCTACCCAAAGAACATGTCCCATTCGAAGTAAAGGTAGTCGCACCGATCCCAGTGGCGATGTTCGTCATGCCGTCATTCCACACAAAATCCATACCGTGGGATTACACAGCCAAGGCTAGGAGGAAAGGCAAGGTCAGGTTCGAAGAGACTGTTGCAGCACAGGGAATGACAAGAACGGGGAGAGTTTATACCCCTGAGTACCTAGTTGTGTCCAACAAGCAAGCCTCCAACCGGCCACCCATCATTGAGACAGGTTCGGATGACCTTTGGAGAAAAATACAGGCCAAAGAGTACTCGGTCATCGACCAGCTGAATAAAACACCAGCGCAGATATCCATCCTCTCGCTACTGCAGAATTCCAAGGCACAAAAAAATGCTCTGCCAAAGGTGTTAAGTGAAGCCTACGTGCCAAGCAACATCACTGGAGGGGAAATGGCCAATATGGTGGGACAGGTATTAGAGAGACATAAAATCACCTTCTATGAGGACGAGCTGCCACCTGAAGGGCTGGGTCACAACAGAGCCCTGCATATCACCGTGCAATGTGAGGACTATTTCATCACCAGGATCCTGGTCGACGGGGGTTCCAGCCTTAACATCTGTCCTCTAGTAACACTCAAGAAATTGGGCAAAGGGCTGCACAATATAAAAGAAGGAGCAATCAACGTAAAAGCTTTTGATGGGTCTCAGAGGTCCACCATCGGCAAAATTAGCTTGTGTCTGCAGATGGGACCAACCTGGTTCGATGTTGATTTTCAAGTAATAGATGTGCCCTCATCCTACAACTTGCTGTTGGGGCGGCCATGGATTCACACTGCTGGGGCTGTAGCATCAACACTGCACCAGGCGGTAAAATTCAAATGGAATCACCAGAAGGTGATCATTCACGGCGACGGTAGCAACCCCATATACAGTCGTCAAACCATTCCAGCAATTGGAGGGAGAAGAAAGCTAGGGGGAGAGACTTGCCACCATATTAAAAGGGTCAATGTTGTCGACAAAGTCAAATGGTGGGATAACAAGATCGAGAGTATATTGAATTGGAGTGGGTACGAGCCTGGCTAAGGACTCGGCAAAAACCTCCAAGGAATAGCTAAACCCATAACACTCAAGAAGCATGGCACCACTTTCGGTGTAACGACCCGACCGGTCGTTTGCCTTTTTAGAACCCCGTTCCCCCATAAAACTCTTCGTGCTCGCTTTGACTAATTTATGACCTACGGGGAAGGTTGGTTCGGGATTTAGAAGAAATTTGGATTGAAATATGCACATTTAACTCTTTAGGATTTCCTTAAAGGGCTAAGTTTGACTTTGATCA
>NW_017684220.1:0-1147 GCF_001879085.1 Nicotiana attenuata
AAGGAATCAGTCCAGCTATTTGTATGCACAGGATTCTTATGGAGAATGATTATAAGCCAATAGTCCAACCCCAAAGGAGACTAAACCCAACAATGCAGGAAGTCGTCAAGAAAGAAGTGGTGAAACTTCTAGCAGCAGGTATCATTTATCCAATATCTAACAGTCCTTGGGTAAGTCCTGTACAAGTAGTACCAAAGAAAGGAGGTATGACAGTAATAAAAAATGAAAATAATGAACTCATACCTACTAGAACAATCACAGGATGGAGAGTCTATATTGATTACAGACGACTTAATGATTCCACAAGGAAAGATCATTTTTATTTTCCCTTTATTGATCAAATGCTTGAAAGAGTTGCAGGCCATGATTTTTACTGTTTTCTTGACGGATATTCTGGGTATAATCAGATACCAATTGCTCCAGAAGATCAAGAGAAAACCACATTCACATGCCCCCAAGGTACGTGTGCATACCGAAGAATGCCATTTGGACTATGCAATGCTCCTGCTACATTTCAGCGTTGCATGTCGGCAATTTTCTCAGATATGACTGAAAAGTTTCTTGAAATATTTATGGATGATTTCACACTTTTTGGTAAGACATTTGAATATTGTCTCTATCATTTAACCTTTGTGCTTAAAAGATGTGAAGAAACAAATTTAGTTCTTAATTGGGAAAAATGTCATTTCATGGTAACGGAGGGAATTATTTTAGGACATAAAATTTCTGCTAAAGGGATAGAAGTTGATAAGGCTAAAATTGATCTTATAGCAGGATTACCCCCTCCTACCACTGTTAAAGGCATTAGAAGTTTCTTAGGGTATGCAGGTTTTTATAGAAGGTTTATAAAAGATTTTTCAAAAATCTCAAAACCTCTAACTAACCTACTGATGAAAGATGTGAAGTTTGAATTTTCAGATGATTGCAGAAAAGCATTTAAGATTCTCAAGGAACATTTGACTAATGCTCCAATTGTTGTTTCTCCTGATTGGAGCGAACCATTTGAAATAATGTGTGATGCAAGTGATATAGCAGTTGGAGCGATATTGGGACAAAAGAGAGACAAGATTTTCAGGCCTATTTACTACGCCAGTAGAACCCTCAATGAAGCTCAAAAGAATTATGCTACAACTGAGAAGGAACTACT
>NW_017684220.1:1420-7760 GCF_001879085.1 Nicotiana attenuata
GTGGTTTGCTGATATTGCCAACTACTTTCCTGGAGGATGGATTCCAAAAGATCTTTCTTATGAACAAAAGAAAAAACTTAAAAAAGAAGCAAGACATTATTACTGGGAAGATCTTTACTTGTTTAAATTTTGTGCAGATGACATAATCAGGAGATGTGTACCGGAGACAGAAATGAACAACGTCTTAAGTCACTGCCATGATGGGGCTGCAGTAGGACACTATGGCGGAAGAAGGACAGCAGCTAAAGTACTTGAAGTTTGATTTTTCTGGCCTACTCTATTCAAAGATGCAAGGAATTATGTCACCACTTGCGATAAATGCCAGAGAATCGGTAACATTTCAAAAAGGGACGAAATGCCTCTTAACTCTATTTTTGTGTGTGAAATCTTTGATGTATGGGGCATTGATTTTATGGATCCTTTTCCTCCTTCAAATGGCTATGAATATATTTTGGTAGCTGTTGACTATGTTTCAAAATGGGTAGAAGCAATTGCTACTAGAAAAAATGATGCTCATATTGTTTGTGCTTTTCTCAAGAAAAATATTTTTTCTAGATTTGGAACTCCACGAGTTATAATATGTGATCAAGGGACTCATTTTATAAATAGACAATTTGCTAGTTTGTTACTAAAATATGGAGTAACTCATAAAACAGGAACCCCATATCATGCTCAAACAAGCGGGCAAATAGAAGTTTCCAACAGAGAATTAAAAAGAATTTTAGAAAAAACTGTTGGTTCTTCTCGAAAAGATTTTTCTTTAAAATTGGATGATGCTTTATGGGCATACAGAACTGCATATAAAACTCCCATAGGCACATCTCCTTATAGACTAGTTTTTGGAAAAGTTTGTCATCTACCTGTGAAATTAGAACATAAAGCATACTGGGCTATAAAATTGTTGAATCTAAACTTGCCAGATGCAGGTAAAAATCGTCTATTGCAGCTTGATGAGTTGGAAGAGTTCAAACTTACAGCATACGAAAATGCTAAATTGTACAAGGAAAAGACAAAAAAATGGCATGGCAAGCTCATCCGTCATAAAGGTTTTAAAGTTGGAGATCAAGTTCTGTTGTACAATAGACGATTGAGATTATTCCCAGGAAAGTTTAAGTCACGCTGGATAGGACCATATACAGTAACAGGAGTGACCCCCTATGGTGCTATTGAAGTACACATACAGATGGGGGAGACAAATTCAAAGTAAACGGTCATCGTTTGAAGCCTTATATCAGCAGATTCTTTGACAAACAGGCTTCAACAATCCTTTTTGCCTAATTTTTAAAATAAGTCGAGTTGGCGACATTAAACTCAGAACTATTTTCTTCCCCTCTCTTTAATCTTTAAATTATTAGTAGTAACATATAATATTATATATATATAATAAAATTATTTTTTTTCTTATATAACAAAAAGTAAAAAATAATAATAATAATAATTGCATGTTTGTATTATATTATATATATGTGTGTATGTAGTATGTATTAATATAATTTTCCATAATAAAGAAGCACTTTCATGATTGAAACAATGAAAGTTTTCTCCTATCATGAAAAAGAATATTTTCTTTGCCATAATCTTGTCTTTATTATATGAGAGAAACCTTGAGAAGCCAAGAAAAAGGAAATGAGGCCAGAATCGAAAAAAAAAATCAGGGAAGCTCCTTTAATCTCCTTTTACTTTTAGTTTATTTGTCATGAGGACATGACATTATTTAAGCTTGGGGGTAGAGGAATATGTTTGTTATATATGTGTTTCTCTTAAGTTTTTTTTGGTTAAATAAAAAATAGAGTATATTTTACAACTAAAAAATATGTTTTTAGTAAAATTATAAAATTAAAAAATTAAAAAAAATTTTAGTTGCCCTATTCTTAATGCAACTTATTACATATACTTCCATGGATTTCTTGTTCAGTTCTTTGCCATGGTCGTAATATTTTGAACTGAACATTTTTTTTAGGACTTTTAGATGTTTTAACTTGTTTGGTAAATAAGTTGGCTAAACTTGATTTGACTTGAAAAGCATGACATTTAGAAAAGACGAATTCGATTAAGTACCATTCACGAGTTTTATGATCACTTTTGTAAAATCATACTTACTTATTGGTGATTGAAATCATAGTTTTCGTTGGCCCAAGTGTATTGTGCGGTTAGCTTATATTGTCTAGTTCTCCTGCTTATCTGGAAATCTAGAACTTGCCTTGAATTTGGATTGAGACGAAATTTTAGGTAGATCTTTGAGTTAAGAAATGAACTGGGCCTTCTTTGTTGAGCCATAGCCTAAATTGACCTAGCTTAATGATTTTTATCCTTAGTTAGCCCAGTTGAGCCTAAATAAATTATCTCTTATTTTGTTGGTCGCCATGCTTTAACCCTTAGCCTGTTTGTTGTTATGATTTGTTCTTTGTTCATCCAATTCCCTTTTGGGCACTTTAAGAGTTGATCTGAATATAAAAATCTTGGCGTGAGGTGTAATTATAAATAACTGGTGAAAGAATAATTGTTTGAAGTTGTCGATATTTTGAGATGTTGTCGTAAGAACTAAAAAAAGAAATAGTTGCTTTAGAATTTCACAAAAAAAAAGCAACAAAGAAAAGTTGGCAACTCCATAAAAAAAAATTGAAAGGGATGAAACAAAACAGAGGTTTATTGTTTAAATGAGATGATAGGCAATTGTACTTTAGAGATAAAATAAATGTGTAGTGCCCATAGGGAATTTGAGTCACTATTATCTATATGTATCCTACCCATCCCTAAAGCCTACTTTACAACCTTGCAAAAGTCCTACATGATCTTAACTCAGAGACTCCTATATTAGTGGAGAACAACATGATAGTCAAGCTTATGGTTATTTCCAGTAGCTTGAGGTACTTCTTTGTTGAGAGTGAGTGTATTTCTTATCTATGCCCTTCTTTGATCCTATATCTATATATTATGTGATATATGGGCATCTCTCTTCATTCAGTGAGACACACTTGGGATTAGAAAATATTATGATTTCAGTTCTCAATTGGTGAACATGAGTACATCTGAAAGTTGTTTGAACTCGTGGATTGGTCTTAGTCAATTCTTCTCTGTCAAAACCTCTCATGATTTCACTTAAAGTGTTTAGTTGCTATGTTCATTTTTTTTCTTTGCTCGAGGATGAGCAAAAGTTTAAGTATGGGAGAATTTGATAAGTGTATTTTACCTGATCTTAACCACATAATTTCTCTCATAAAAACATATAAATTATCATGTTTCCTCCATATTCTTAACTTTATTTTGCAGGAATAATTATAGAAGAATTGTTGTGCGCATCATGAAGAAAAATACAACAAAGAAGTGTGAAATCGAGCTACGATTCATTACTGCCGTGACAATGCACCAAGTCTCGATTTGCCATGATGAAATCTAAACTTAGAATTGCAGAATTCTCATCTCTGCAATGAATCAAAATCTTGATTTGCCATTGAAATCTAGCACCAAGTCGAGAATTCAAATTCTCATATCTGCAAATGCAAAATCTAGATTTGTCATAATGAAATCAACGAAATCTAAATTTAGAATGACGAATTCTCATATCTGCAAATGAAAAATCTAGATTTGCCATGGAAATCTAGTACCAAATCCAGAAGTCATCATGAAACTTTATTGTATAAGAAGATGTTGCCCGATCAGAGAAGGGCATCACAGTAGAGAGAAAGCTTAGAGCTAGAAGTCTGAATCCAAATTCTTAATAAGCTTCTCTGTTTTATTTCTTTTACTAGTATCGAGTTATCTTTTCTTTTAAATCACAATAGTGGTTTAGTTGTTGTTTCTAAATAAATTCCAGTGTAGGAAATTACTCTTAATATTTCTATATAATAGTAGATATTATTTCTCAAATTCACATGCTTGAGCTAGAATTTATTTAACTTTTATCTGCTTTTACAGTTAGACGTTATTTAATTTATTAACATCTATCTATCTTATACTACATATTAACTGTTTATTAATTCTGTAATCGAGAGAGGCGGAAGAAATAATATAGTTAAATGTAGTATTGATAAATGTTAATATTTATTTAGTAACATCTATCTCTTTTATGTTATAATTAATTTTACACTTATTTGTAATCGAGAGAGGCGAATGGTGTAATAATAAGTTATAACAAGTAGGGTAACCGAAAGGGACTTACTATCAAGAGCATATTTTAGTTCAATCATATATTTCTGGTTCTTTAGTATTACTATTTTGAAGATTAATTTGTATAACCGAGAGGAGTGCAATTAATTATTCAACTTAAGTAATAATATATATTTGTAATCGTGAGAGGCATTTATACCTTTTTGAGAAATAGAAATTGAAGAATAATAATTCTACTATATAATAAAAATATTAAGTGAAGTCAAGATCCCAACACCTTTTATTATATTTGTGAAAAACAAAATATTTTCTACTGCTCTATTTATGCATTTTTAGTTAGTTAATTTACAACTCAACTCTTTCTGATTTTCTCAAATAGTAATTAAAACAAGAATCGTCTGTAGAATAGATAAACCAATCTCTGTGGGTTCGACATCTTTCTTACGAGTTTAATTTATACACACGTCAGACACTCGTCAGTCAAACCTTTCAAATTTCAAGCTTCAAACTGAGAACTGTTCTTCCAAATTCACTCCGATTACCTTGAAAACCAAAACCAATGATTTACATAAGTCATTATACATCACACGGGGCTAATCATGCTCGAGAACTGGCGAGCGAAGTTCTAAAGCTCAAAACGACCGATCGGATCGTTACACATGGAGTCTAAAACCACATCAGTAATATTCACAGGACCAAAATAGGAGGAAAGATCCTATGCACAAGGGTGATGGGGATTGGGGACACATAGAACGCATGATTGTAAACACACAACAGGCAAAAGTCTTCAGTATTGGTACAGACATGCTCAGACATAACTGATCGGCCATAGTCACAGAAACATCAATGCTTAAGGGAGTTAGGTATAGGGTCCATATGATTTATGTCACGACCCAATTCCCAACCCGGTCGTGATGGCACCTCTCGTGAAGACAAGGCCAGCCAACAGTACATTAACACTTCTTTTAACAATTTCTTAGCATAAACAGGACTAAATCATAGTTACTGAATAATCATAAGTGCGGAAATAAAACGTAACATAACGGGGAAAAACCATCCCAAACTCAGCCCGATGATCGGGGTGTCACAAGTCATGAGCTACTACAGAGTTTGAATGAAATACTACAAGTCTGTGTCTAAGAACATAGTCCGAAGATAAATGAAATACTGATGATAAGGAAGAAACGGAGCTGTGGACGTCGACAGCTACCTCGTCTCTCCGGGCCCGCCTGGTCTGGAAGGAATCAGTACTCAGGAACGAACTCAGCTATGCCTGTATCTGCACACATGGTGCAGGGAGTAATGTGAGTACTCCGACCCAGTGAGTAATAAAGATAAATAACGACTGAGAACACAAAAATCCCGTAAAGGCACAAGTAATGCTATCTCAAGCAGTAAAACCAGATAAAGCAGTAAAACCAGTGAAATATAGCAAGAAATTCTCTTTGAAACAATTAAATCAATTATGCTCAACCAGTAAGAAATGCTCAGAACACTGCCCCTCGGGCATGATTTTTGTTCCTGGTCAGTCATTGTTACC
The DNA here is from genome assembly GCF_001879085.1 of Nicotiana attenuata. Taxonomy (NCBI): domain Eukaryota; kingdom Viridiplantae; phylum Streptophyta; class Magnoliopsida; order Solanales; family Solanaceae; genus Nicotiana; species Nicotiana attenuata. The sequence goes on from NW_017684220.1 coordinate 7,068, forward strand.
TGACCGGTCAGCCATTGTTACCTGACCAAAATGCGTATTACAGTGCCATTGTTACCACCGATCAGTCATTGTTGACTGATTGGTCAGTCATTGTTACCTGACCAAAACGCGCATAACAGTGTCATTGTTACCACTGTCTAAAAGTTAACTGCTCTAGATGGGTACCCGCTCTCACTGTGGGTGTGCAGACTCCGGAGGGGCTCCTACAGCCCAAGAGCTATCAACAAGGCCTGAAAGCCTGAACAATATCAATACGAGGCCTGAAAGCCTGCTCACAATACACTCGAGGCCTGAAAGCCTCCTCACATCACTCATCATGCCCTCACATACGGCCCTCGGCCTCAATCAGTCCAAAAATAGTCAAAAACCCCTCGGGCATCAGTAAAACAATAATACTCAGCTCAAACAATAGTCCAAATATCAGTTAAAACTCTAAGTTTGAGTAAAATATAGCTGAGTTAATGAAACAGTGTAAATTACATGGACTGAGTTCAAATAATATTTCAAATAGTGAGGAAAACAGTGATGATAGTTCATAAGGAGTTCAAACAGTCGGCAATATGCCCCAAATATGGCAAATAGCCCAAATCACAGTGTAAAACACAAGTCATAGTTAATACGCGGTAAAATATCCTCGGATGGACCAAGTCACAATCCCCAATGTAAAATGACCACGCGCTCGCCATTGAACGC
>NW_017684221.1:0-831 GCF_001879085.1 Nicotiana attenuata
GACTTTTTACCCATTATGCGTCAACGAGCTCTGCTTCCTGTATGTAGCCTTAGGGAGGGAAGTTTCTACCTCGGCGGGAATGACTGCCTCTGTAACATAAACCAACATATAAGGAGTTGCACCAGTCGATGTGCGGACTGTGGTGCGATACCCCATAAAGCAAATGATAGCTTCTCATGCCACTGCTTATGCTTTTCTACCATCTTCCTCAGTATCTTCTTGATGTTCTTGTTGGCGGCTTCTACTGCTCCGTTCATTTGAGGCCTGTAAGCTGTGGAATTCTTGTGTTTGATCTTGAAGGTTTCACACATAGCTTTCATCAAATCACTGTTGAGGTTGGAGCCATTGTCGGTAATGATTGATTCTGGAATCCTGAATCGACAAACAATACGGTCACGGACGAAGTCTGCCACGATTTTCTTAGTCACTGATCTGTAAGATGCTGCTTCAACCCATTTGGTGAAATAATCAATTGCTACTAGGATAAACCTGTGCCCGTTTGATGCGGCAGGTTCGATTGGTCCAATAACATCCATTCCCCATGCGGCGAACGGACAGGGCGAGCTTGTTGCATTAAGCTCATTTGGAGGCACTTTTATCATGTCTGCATAGATCTGACAGCGGTGGCACTTTCGAACATACTGAATGCAGTCCGTCTCCATAGTCATCCAAAAATAACCTGCCCGGAGTATCTTCTTGGCTAAGACGAAACCGTTCATATGTGGACCGCAGGTCCCGGCATGAATTTCTTCTAGCAGTTTAGATGCTTCCTTTGCATCAACACACCTTAGCAAACCCAAATCTGGAGTCCTTCTATACAGGATTCCCCCG
>NW_017684221.1:4913-7760 GCF_001879085.1 Nicotiana attenuata
GGGTGAAACAGGTTGGTATGTAGGAGGTGGAGGCGATTGATAGGTAGGTGGTGGAGTTTGGTAGGAAGGTGCGGGTGTTTGGAAATTTGGAGTGGGTTGATATGTAAGTGGAGATATCGGGTTGGTTTGGTGTTTGACAGGTGATTTGGTTCTCTGTGCAACCATAACGGCACTTACGTCCCTCTTCTTGGATGTACCACCGGACTGCAGAGCCTTGTTGGTGGCTTGCAAAGCTTCAAAATTAGTAACCATACCACTCTTGATACCTTCTTCAATCCTTTCTCCTAGCTTGATGATGTCAGAAAATTTATGGTTCTCGATCAGCATCAGTCTTTCATAGTATTGCGGATCCTGAGCCCGGACGAAAAATTTGTTCATTTGTTCTTCCCCTAAAGCAGGTCGAACCTTAGCAGCCTCTGATCTCCAACGAGTGGCATACTCGTGGAACGTTTCTGTGGGCCTCTTCTTTAAATTCTGAATGTAAAACACATCCGGTGCATTTTCCATGTTGAACCTGAACCTATCCATGAAGTTGGACGCTATACTGACCCAGTTTGACCACTTCTTTGGGTCTTGGCTAATGTACCAAGACAGAGCATCTCCTTTCAGGCTCCTCATGAAAAGCTTCATGCGGATCTTCTCATCTTTCCCTACTCCGACCAGCTTGTCGCAGTATGTCCTCGAGTGAACCCTAGGATCCCCTGTACCATCAAACATTTCAAACTTGGGAGGTTTGTACCCCTCGGGCAGTTCGACATTGGGCAATATGCATAAATCTTCATAGTTTAGCCCCTCAATTCCTTTACTACCTTCAACGCCTTGGATCCTGGTGGTCAGCTTCTTAAGTTCTTCAGCCAAATTTCTGATGAGCGAGTCTTTATTATCGGACTCAGGTGTGCTTGAAATGGGTTGAGTAGGGTGCGGCATAGTTTCCACATAGATGGGGGTGTTGTGTTGGTTGTGGCAGTGGTCATTTGTGGAGTTCAATGGTTCTGGGATGAGCAGCGGAGTGTTATTGGGAGTGTGGCAAGTATTGCAGTGGTGGTGAGGAGCGGGATGGTTCGGGACGTTTTGTGGAGGTATGGGCTTCTGAGTAACTTCTGGGGCGGTAAGGGAAAATGACAGGCTTGCCAAATTCCGGACTTGATCAAGCTCTTCTTGGAATTTCAGTAACTTTTGTTCTATTTGAGAGGAATTTTCCTTGGGGACCATGGCACTACGAGTGACCTCTACCCGTTCAGCTGAGTTGTTTGAATCTTCCATTCTTCTTTTGCCTTTGTGCCTGACGGGACTGGGAGGAGGAGTAGGTGGAGGGCCCCTGGATCTTGTAAAATATGTTGATGTTGCCAGAGTTCATGAACTAACCTTTGGGGAGGGGAATAAACAAAAATAAAAACAAAAGGTGATAAGTTAGTAAGGATTATAAGAAAAGATGTTACAATATTTAAACACGTAGTGTAGGAAATATAATGCGTGTCCTAATTTTGGGGACCTCGTTGTGCCCGAGGTAGGCCTAGTGACAAGTAAATTTGGAGAACTTAGAATGCTAAATGCCTCATTTTATTGATAAGAAAATAAGACGAATCCCAAAACGACACTAAATAACATGAAATAAAAATGTTACTAGTGGCCATAGGCCTTATTACATTTTCAAAAGAAAATAAAAACTCCTATCTATTTGGTCCCAGACGGACCTTCCCCAGATTCGGCAGCGTTAGCTCCCTCGTACAGCTCTCCCAGCTCGCGTAGTCCTAGCAGCAAGTAGGCCCTGGCCAGGTGTCCGCCTTCATTTCCTTCAGCAACTTCAGCAGACACACGACCTATCACAATCCCAAAACAGAGTTGCAGCTTCTATGATTTTGTTGTTAGGTTGAATTTCTAGGAGAGAAGGCAGGTTCCCTAGATGCTTCCTGACAAGGGCTTGATCGCTGAAATGAAGATCTCCCCACCAATTCAGCAATTTGGGGTGGATGTTGGTGACCATGCCGAATCTGGGGACTTCGTGCCTCATTTCTGCAAGACAAAAGTGTTAGACCCTTTTCCCCCACCAGACTCGACTATTAATATGAATAATTAGCATAAGAAGCATTTAGTTCTCCAAACGAATGCACAGAACGTGGTAGTGTCCGTTTGGGTTTCAGAGAAACCCAGTGGACTTTGGACAAGGCTATCTTAAAGAGTCATTATGCGGACAACATAACTGAATCGGCTAGATTTGACCATGATGCATGCATAATTCAAAGAGAAATGGTTTCTATGGGGTTTTAGACTGGTACCCTTGAGCGGACAACTCAAGAGGGAAAGGCGCGAAACTGTCGACGGCACCGCTGATCGACTAGTTTTACCGCAAATATGCCTTTGCCAAATTTTGGGGGGTGATAATATTGGAAGGGCGAAACCACTCATTATAAGCGTTGCTATGGTATTTTGTTTGGCACGAGTGGAATATGATGTTGAAAAATGCAATTACAATAACTAACAAGTTGTCATGTATTTCCACGTTCATAAAGTAATAATTACAACAGTTTCTCATAATTTACAATAGCATTGAAGGAAAGCGATAAAGGAAACCATTAAAGAAAAGAAACGAAGAGCCAAGTCAGTTTCGTAGTAGAAGAAAGAATAGATATTTAAAGGCATTTAAGCAAGTAAAGACATGTAAAGAAGCATAAAGTCACAAATAGCATGAAATGGTAAAAGCCTTAAAAAAAATCCCCAGCTGAGTCGCCATGCTGTCGATGCCCCCTTTTTCTCGGGAAATCGGGTTTATAACATTTGGGCGGACAACTCTTTTCCTTTTGGGAATTGGGTTTGCAATTTAGAAGAGTCGCCACCTAATGATAAAGT
>NW_017684222.1:0-895 GCF_001879085.1 Nicotiana attenuata
ATACCTTCTCCCGGGTTAACAGAATTCCTTACTCGGAGTTCTGGTTCGCGGACTGTTAACAGAGTCATAATTTCCTCGGATCGGGATTCAACCGGTGACTTGGGACACCATTAATCTCCCAAGTGGCGACTCTGAATCTCTTAATAAATGAATCCCGTTTCGATTGTCACTTCAAGTAGGAAATAGCTCCCTTTATTATACCCTTTTCGGGGGTGTAGGAAAAAAAGGAGGTGTGACAGACTGGTTATCACCTTACCATGCTATTTTGGATTGCCATGCCAAGGTTGTGACCTTAGTTTTACCGGGTATGCCTCGTTTAGAGTGGAGAGGGACTCCAGGTCATTCTACCCGCTGTGTTACTTCATATGTGAAGGCTCGACGCATGGTCGAGAAGGAGTATTTAGCTTATCTGGCGTATGTTTGCGATTCCAGCGCAGAGTTCCCCTCCATTGATTCTGTTCCTATTGATCGGGAGTTCCCCGAGGTTTTCCCTTCAGACCTGCCGGGTATGCCGCCCGACAGGGATATTGATTTCTGTATTGATCTGGCCCCAGGCACGCAGCCCATTCCTATTCTGCCGTATCGCATGGCCCCGCCAGAGTTGAAGGAGTTAAAGGACCAGTTGCAAGATTTGCTAGAGAAGGGTTTTATCAGGCCTAGTGTTTCTCCTTGGGGTGCGCCAGTGTTATTGTGAAGAAAAGGATGGATCGATGAGGATGTGCATTGATTACCGGCAATTGAACAAGGTGACGATAAAGGACAAGTATCCACTGCCGAGGATTGATGATTGGTTTGACCAGCTTCAAGGTGCGAAGGTGTTTTCCAAGATAGACTTGAGATCTGGCTACCATCAGCTGAGGATTAGGACATCTGATGTCCCTAAGACAGCATTCCG
>NW_017684222.1:5008-7757 GCF_001879085.1 Nicotiana attenuata
CTTAGAGGCTTGAGTTGAGTTGAGCATTCGAGTAAGTGTTTGGTCTAACTTTGGCTTGAGGGAATAGGAGTAGAGTCTATTTGTAATTGCTACTGTCGAGTACGGTGTATAGGCATGGTGACGAGTATCTATACACTGGTGTCGAGCATGACCGTGAGTCCTAATTTGCTAAATTGTCGAATTGGTAATGGTTATTTATGAAGAATTGGTTGGAAATCTTTAACATTGAGCCAGTAATTGTTGAGACAAAGTGTGAATTTAATTGTGTTAAGTAGAGATTGAATGAGTTGGGTTATTGCTGGATTCCCCTTGCCGGGATAGTTTATTATATTATCTTGTTCCCTTGCCGGGATAGTTTATTATAACATCTTTCTCCCTTGCCGGGATTATATTGTGTATTGTGCTGAATGAAATGGGATCGTGTGGCACGCCGACCACGAGATATTATGAAATGGGATCGAGTGGTACACCTACCACGTGATATTATGAAATGGGATCGAGTGGTACGCCTACCACGTGATATTATGAAATGGGATCGAGTGGTACGCCTACCACGTGATATTATGACATGGGATCGTGTGGCACGCCGACCACGAGATATTATGAAATGGGACCGGGTTGCACGCCTGCAACGAGAGGAAATTGAAACAAGTGAAAGTGGTATGTTTTCCCTTATTCTGTGCTAGACGTAATCATATGTAGTTTCCTTGTTATTCCTGATATTCTGTTTTATCTGCTACCCCATAAGCATGTTCCCCTCCCAATTTAAATTGTTATTTTACGTTATTATTTTGTTGTACTTGCATATATATATCTGCACAGGTTTATTTGGTTGCTGGTCTAGCCTCGTCACTACTTCGCCGGGGTTAGGCTAGGCACTTACCAGCACATGGGGTCGGTTGTGCTGATGCTACACTCTGTGCATCTTTTTGCACAGATCCAGGTGTTGGAGCAGCTTTTGAGTAGCAGTAGCATTCTGGGAGCGAGCTTCCAGCCCGGGGACATTCGAGGTAGCCTTGCTGAAGTCCGCAGGCCCGGGGTCCCTTCTGTTTTATTCAGTTTGTTATCACTTGTACCGAAGCAAACGGTATTGTACTTTGTTCAGACTTTGTATGTAGTATTCTGTAGACATTCGTGAGTTAGTGACACCAGTCTTGGGTAGAGGATTTTGTTAAACTTCCGCATTTCTTTCAGTTAATCATATTTGAGACTTCCGCTTATTTATTAAATGCTTTATTGTTCCTAATATTGTCAAAGTTCGTTAAAAGAGGTAGTTGTTAATTGGCTTGCCTAGCTCTCATTAGTAGGCGCCATCACGGCTCTCGAGGGTGGGAAATCCGGGTCGTGACATAAACTCAAACAATACACAAGTAATGTACAGTGATAGAATCAATAATCAAATGCACATGAAAGGAACAACCAAAGTCAAACAAGTTTCACAATCTCTCATTTTTCCCTTCCAACATCATTTCATTACATCAACGATTTCACAACTTTCACATACGTTCATTTCAATAGTTATTTCGATCACTTTTCCCCCCTTATTACCTCGGCCACCCTTATCACCCCAACCCACAATTTATCATTTTGTGTTGCGGCACGCAACCCGATCCCACCGGACAATCACATTTCACACAACAACAATAGTCCACAGTTCAATCACATGGCTTCAGGCTATCCAGAATATCATTTCACAACAACAATAACAATAATTCACAAAGAACCACAACAACAATTCTCAAAGAATTTCCATAACCATCAATACCATTTCCATCATATTCAATAACTCATATGCATTTTATGTCACAACAATAATTGCCCACGGCAAGCTATATATGTTATTACCACAGTTGTTCCAATTGCATCATTTACGATTTCCTTCCATCATTTGTTGCTCAGCTCTTACCACATAACACTTTCACAATCACACATTTGGTTTATTGCCAATTACTTACACCATTATATCGGGAGGCTTAACCACGAACACTCAATTCATACCAATCACAGAGTTGCACACATAATCCACGTAGATATCACATACCAAATATTCGTACACCAAACAAGGTGATTTTACAAAGGTCAAAGTTAGCCATACATACCTGGAGCCGAATCCCCTTTTAACTTCTACTTTCAATTCACCAAACAGTCTAGAAACGTCAATCTAGTGCACAAGTTAACATATATATCTTAGAATTGAAGCTCACAATTACCACCCGAACATATTTAGGTCACCAGCCCTTCTTTTGCAAACCTCTACTTCTACCCAATTTCCCTTACTAGGTTTTAGGTTTTAAAAGACATGCATGTATGTTTCGACTTCGTTTTCAAGAATCAATGCATGAGAATCCCCCTTTATGTTTACACCTGAAATTCAATGAAAAAGGGTTGGGGATTTTTACCTGCAAGAATGGAGAAGAAGACAATTACTTGAAATTTCCCGGCCCGAATAGTTTTGAAGAATCAAATTCGATGAAGATGACTTTCTCTCTCAAGAACCCTCTCTTCCTCTCTCTTATTTTGTTCAGAAAATTTGTAAAAAATTAGGGGTTGGGTGTTTTAGTAAAAAGGGGTCGGGATTAAAATTTAGAAAAATAGGAGCCCGAGTAAGGTTTGCGGTCGCACTTTGCGATCGCAGAGTGGAAATGCGGTCCGCATAATGGACCGCAAAAGTGCTCCAAAACTCTGATCCTCCTGTCTGGGTTTGCGGCAGATATGCGGTCCGCATACCCATTTTGCGGTCGCATAATGC
>NW_017684223.1:0-562 GCF_001879085.1 Nicotiana attenuata
AGAAGAAGGGATTTGAGAAAAGAGAGAGAAAAGGAAGGGATGGGGTGGGGTTTAAAAAAAGGAAAGAAAAATTAAATTAAAAAAAACTTACCTGGGCCGCGTCTGTATTCGCCGCGGTTCTGCCGCGGTCGCGGTGGAACCGCGGCAATGAGTTTCCGCGAGCCCTTTTTACCGCGGTTTCACCGCGGTCGCGGTGGAACCGCGGTCGAAGGGCCTCTCTAATTCTAACGCCCATTTTTTTTAAATAGATTACAAAGGTCACAATTACAACAATGTCATGGGTTGCCTCCCACGTAGCGCCTGATTTAACGTCGCGGCACGACTCATGTGAGCGAAATTAAGGTTCGCTCGACCTCTGGGGTTCATTCAAATGCAGCTCGATCATCTCCTTAGGCTCGTTCATGCCCACATACAATTTTAACCGCTGACCATTGACTCTAAATGTACGAGATTCATCTTCAGTAGAAACTTCCACAGCTCCGGAAGGAAACACTTTAACCACGCGAAATGGTCCAGACCACCTTGACTTTAGCTTACCTGGGAATAACCGCAGTCTTGAGTT
>NW_017684223.1:5279-7756 GCF_001879085.1 Nicotiana attenuata
TTGCCTCTGACCCCCATAGTTAGCCACATAGTTCATATCTTCAGGGTGCTGGTGATGATGATCATGCTCTGTATTCCAGGGATTACCAATTGGCTGGCTAATGCAAGATGTGCACAAGCCCCCGTTGGTAGTGTCTACTATGTGAACCTGTTGCTTCTGCCCTAATTCCTCCACCTTTTGGGTGAGGATGCTCATTTGCGTCAAAAGAGTCGCCATGTTTTCAGCCATTGTATTAGAAGGATCAAGAGGCACTGAGTGCACCACTGGAGTGATAGGTGCATTCCTAGATGTCCAACCCGAATTTTGCGCCATCTTGTCGAGCAAATTCTGACCTTCTCTCCAAGTCTTGCTCAACAATGCCCCACCAGCCAAGGCATCAACTATATTCTTCAAGCTGTCTGACAGTCCCATGTAAAACCGTTGTCCCAACATCTGCTCTGGAACACCATGGTGGGGACACATAACCAACATTCCTTTAAACCTGCCCCATGTCTCGTGTAGTGTCTCCATTGGTTTCTGTTTGAAACTCACAATCTCATCAATTTGTTGAGCGGTCTTGTTGGGAGGATGGAACTTGTTGTGAAATTGCTTGACCAACTCATCCCAAGTTGCTATAGAGTTTATGGGAAGCGAGTTTAGCCAAACCTGAGCAGCTCCTGTCACCGAGAATGGAAACAATAATAATCTGATTGCTTCCGGAGTCACGTTCGGTTACCTTTGAGTTTTGCAAATAGACAGGAAGTTCTTTAAGTGTTGTTGCGGGTCTTCTGTTTGTGTCCCAGAGAAAAGTCCCTTGTTCTGCAACAAGTGTAGCATGTTATTTGTGATCTGGAACGATTCAGCTTGTATCGCAGGCACAATAATGGCAGTGGCCAGATTGTCAGCTGTGGGTTGTGCCCAGTCATAAAGTGCACCCTCAGGCACAGGAGGTGCCAATTGCTCATCCCTGACGTTCCCGTTGGGGTCGTTTATGTCGCCCATGTCACTTTCAAGTTGGTGTATTTGTTGTGATTGTTGAAGTCTTTTGTTTGCACGATTCAATGCTCGGAATGTCTTCTCGGGGTCCGAGAGTCCTTCAAGCAGTTCTCCAGTCCTCGTAGAATTTCTAGGCATGCACCTGTGCACCCAGATCAACAACCGTCAAATTTTCAATGGAAAAGTTGGTGGAGAGAAAACTGACTACAACAAGAATCTTTGTATTTCTGTCAATGGCAATTGATAATTCCGTTAACTCCCCGGCAACGGCGCCAAAATTTGATCTCGCCCAACTATGCCTTATAAAAAAGGACTTTGCGGACGTTGCAAATATAACCCGAGTATTACGCCCAGGGTCGAATCCACAGAGAGTTAACCTATCAACCGCTATCTTCAGACCCACTAAGTCTTCAGAACCAGCTTCCCAAATATTCAAATCTCAGTTGAATGTTCTTTAACAACTAGCTTGCAAGTAACTAAATAGCTGTAAACTAAACTAATAAGGTTGTAAACAATTATGAGAAAAATGCTAATGCAATGATTTCCCCTATTGATGGAATCCCTTTTGTTTATGCTCATACAAATTTACCCACACATCTCTATCAATCATGAACTCTAATCTTACCGCAAATCTCTCCCGAGTAATCACAGTAATCTACTATTGCACTCTCCCGAGATACACTAGCTTGCTTTATTTAGCACAATTCAATTTAGATTGCACCCAAGGCTTCGTTATTCCTAATTCCGCCTTTAAACCCGCAATTATAGATTCCTCTAATAATCTAGGAGTGGTGTTGTTCAACAATACCCTAAATATGCACTCTTTTCCAAGTTATGCACACTAAATAGGCACAGCTAATTGAGGATCCTGTCAATTAACTACAACGACACAAAGTTGAACAATAAAGATTAAACTAGCAATTTGTATTCACATAAACAAGAAGTTCATCACCCAATAGGTTCCATCAAAACCTTAGACAAGGAATTTAGCTACTCATGGCTATGGGAAAATAAACTAAGCTTGAATTCATCATAAAATCAAAAGAAAAGAAGAAAGATGTTTAGAGTATTCTCTCACAATGGTTTTCCTTGCTAAGAAACATTAAAAATCAATACATGCCTCTCTTGGGCGAAGTCTAATGTTTTAAATAGGGTTTAGGTCTAAAAATCCCGTAATTGACACTTTGGTCCCAGAAGTTTCTGCGCCTGCCGCGGTTCTACCGCGGTCGCGGTAGAACCGCGGCCAAACACCCTCGCGGAATCACTGAGGTTCTGCAGCTGCTTCCCACCGCGGTTCTGCCGCAGTCGCGGTGGAACCGCGATGGACCCAGTGCTCTGAATCTTCGGCCTGTTTTGCGTGGTTCACTTGGGAAATTTCACAGTTGGCCTCTTTTTCATCACTTTTAACCCCAAAACTGCTCCTTAGCCTTCCTTATACATATTTCACCTACAAATCATGAAAATCACTAATAAGAGCATTTTGTTATCACTTTTAGCATTAA
>NW_017684224.1:0-535 GCF_001879085.1 Nicotiana attenuata
GTTTTATGAAGTTTGAAAGAATGCTTTGATTTTGTGATTTAATTGTTGATAATGATATTATTTTGGCGATTTGATCGCACGGATAAGTTCGTATGATGTTATTGAGTTAGTACGTATGTTTGGTTAGGAGCCCCGAGGGCTCGGGTGAGTTTTGGATAGGTGTCGGAGTGTTTTGAACTTAGAAAAAAAACTCTGGTTTTTCTGCAGCGTTTTTGGTGTCCAGTGATTTGTACTATGCGATCGCATAAGTAGGCCCGCGATCGCATAGAGTAATTTTAAGGGGTTCAATTTTGTTCTATGCGATCGCATAGTGTCTCCCGCGATCGCATAGTGTTAAGTCTGAGAGGTCCTATATTTTCCTCTATGCGATCGCATAGTGGTATCCGCGATCGCGATGCCCAGCCTGTTTCTTCTCTGCGATCGCAGTACGCTGTTCGCGATCGCAATGACCATTTTCCCCTTACTCTATGCGATCGCATTACATTCTTCGTGATCGCATAGAGCATTTTTGCCCTAGTTAAAGTTTTAAAACCAT
>NW_017684224.1:3204-7756 GCF_001879085.1 Nicotiana attenuata
TTTTTTCATCCGAAGTTATTTTTAAGTTTTTCTTCTGTGTATTGCTTTAGAGTTTAGACTATATTATAAAGGTCAATGTACTATTTTGACTTTTCATTCCATTTGTGATTATAGTAATTTTGATTCCAGTACTCTCTGCGAAAACAGTTTGATTACGTGAAATGATTAAAAATTACTGCTTCTATGAAGACAAAATTTGGTAATGTACATATACATATGAATAGTACTTTGGAAGTTTAATTAATTAGAGATGGATTTTTCCGTTGCTATATGACGTGTTTATTGTTAAAGTTATTTTGGCCGTGAACAATTCAAGAAGTTCTTCAAGTCCCAAACATTGTAACAAAAATTACTTACATAAAAAATAATAATAAAGTGACAAGGGACTATAATTAGCAGCATCAATGGAAAGAAAGTTTTAGATAACAGGACATAAAAAATATGAAGCTTAGTTATAACACTACATAAACTACCTCTTGGACTCGTACAAATTGGCGGAGAGATCCTTACAGCTTGCACCTTGTAAAATTACAAGAGGATTGTAATTTATATCACTTTATATAGTGGTTTAATGGCATGGGATTTGTGGGTCTTTGCTAATAGGTAGGACACTTGATTGGTATTAGAATCCCATGCAAATTGAATTATACTTGCCTTCAAAGACCATAAATATCAGGAATTCAATTAGCGATTGTTACTATTTTATCCCAGATGCAATGAAGCTTAATTTAATTTCTTAAGGTTAAAAGAGTCGATCAATATTTAAAGGATATTTCTGTCGTTCAACATTTAGCGTGCAACATTCGTGCTTTTATAATAATATAGATAGATAGATAGATATAGAATATAGATAGATAGATATAGATAGATACATAGTTTCTCATTTCTTTTAGAGTGGGTGGGGCCATTCAGGGCCTTTGTAATAATTCTAAATTTTTAAGGTTCTTGTTAAATCCACTTTTAAATAATAAAACCTTACAATAAAAGGGAAAATGACACGGTATGTAACGACCCGATCGTTCGTTCTGAGAGTTATAGCCACATTTCCCCCATCTATGCTTATTTATATGTTGTTCAACTGTGTTGAGTTGTATCGAGTTGGTAGGTTTGGGTTCGGAGTAGTTTTGGAGTGAAATGGACACTTAGTCTCTTAGTTAGAAAGGTAAGTTAGAAAAGTCAACTGGAAGTTGACTTAAGAGTAAAAGAATTCGGATTTGGATTTTTATGATTCAATTAGCTTTGTCGGGTGATTTTAGACTTAGGAGTGTGTCCGGAATATAATTTGGAGGTCTGTGGTAGAACTAGGCTTGAATTGGCGAAAGTTGGAAGTTTATAAGTTCTTAGGCTTGAATTCGAGGTTTATTTGGTGTTTTGGTGTTGTTTTGGGTGTTCCGGAGGTTTGACTAAGTTCGGGTAGTGATATATGACTTGTTGGAATTATTGGTTGAGGTCGCGAGGGCCTTGGGTGAGTTTCAGATAGGTTTGGGTTCTGTTGCGCTCGTTTTTCTTATGTTTCGACGCTGTTTCTTCAAGCATAAATGATATCATATTGAACATATGAGTTACAATTTCTTTTTTGATTGAAGCATTAGATCCGTATCGTAATTATGGACCCGTAGCAAAAAGAATCGTCGAATTGGACATCGTATGAGGATTTTAGGGACATTTTACTAAGAATTAGATTACCAGATTTTTCAGATTAATTACGAAATTGCCACTGACGGCGTATTTAAAAATCTGCACTATTTGCAAATATTAAAACCTACATATATCATTCGTTATAATGTCAAATTGAGTGATTCAAAAGCCTAACTTGGCTAAAATTTCACAAGAAATCCACTGGAAGCACAAAATACGAGTTTCGGGATCATTTGGCACAAGAAACGAGGCAGAATAGCTGGCAAAAAAATACATAAAACTATGGTTTGTTCATTCGGTCATATTTTGAGTTGGGGAGCTCAGATTTGGGAGATTTTGGAGGCGATATTCACCATATGAATTAGGGTAAGTTTTCTCTACTCGGTTTTGATTAAATTTCATGAATCCATCTTCGTTTTTGGGATTTGATTGATGATTTCAAAGTGAAATTGAGGGAGTTAGGGTTTGAGTTTTGGAGAGTTTTAAGTGAGGATTTGAGGGACCAAACGAAGTTCGATTTTGACAAATTTTATATGGTTAGACTCGAGAGAGGATGAGGATTATTATTCTGCCATTTTTGTCTGGTTTCGATACGTGGGCCCGGGGCCGGATTTTGGTCGATTTCGAATTTTTGGCATGTTTATGTAGTTTTTATTGTGGAATTCGATTCTTTAGACTATGTTGATAGTATTATTCTGATTTTGGTTAGACTCGGAGCTTTTGGAGACCGAGTCCAGGGACAAGGACATCCCGGAGTAGAATTTTACGCTGTTGAGGTAAGTAACAGTTTTAACTCTGGCTTTGAGGGTATAAACCCAGAGAAATTGATATCATGTGATTGTTTGGTGGTGATACACACGCTAGGTAACGGGCGTGTGGGTGTGCACCGCGAGGGATTGAGACTTGGTCCATCCCGTGAGGCCAGGCCTAAAAGCTATTATCTGTGGTTATGTGTTTACTTGTTGTTGAACTTGTTTGCCTTCATGTTAGAGATCCTATTTAGGTTTTATTCATGCTCACATTATTTGTACTCAGTCATAAAAATTATTGTACATGTTTACCTCAGTCTCTATTATTTGCTAATATGCTGTGATACTTGATGTGGGCCGTGTTCCCTTATTTGTTGATGATGGTGAGGCTAGTGAGGTACATGACTGGGTGAGGCCGGTGGCCTAGTTGTGAGGATATTAATACCATAGCGCGTGAGATGTCCTCGTAGCACGTGAGTTGACCGTGCGGGTCCAGGTATTGATACCATAACACGTGAGTTGTCCGCGTAGCACGTGAGTTGACCGTGCGGATCCAGGTATTGATATGGTAGCACGTGAGTTGTCCGTGCTTAGCGCTTGGGCTTTGGGAGCCCCTCCGGAGTCTGTACACACCCCCAGTGAGCGCAGAGTGTTGAGTGTATTGACTGTTGAGTGTTGAGTGCTGAGTGCGAGTGCTGAGTGGGGGAGTGACATTGTTGTGAGGTTGCATTTACTTTTGCTGTTGCTGCATTTATCTGTTAAATTTCTTTGTGGCATTTACTGAGTTATGAAATTTACCTGTTTATTCCTGTTATTTTTAAAATTGTGAAAAATAAATAATTGGAATATTTTGCTCAGCTCGTCACTACTGCTCAGTTCCTTAGTTATTTCTGTTACTACTGAGGTGGTTGTACTCATACTACACCCTGCACTTTATGTGCAGATCTAGGTGAGTTAGAGCGCGACGATCGTTGAGTTCAGGCCGGCTATCTTTGGAGACTGCAAGGTAGCTGCTAGCGTCCGCAGGGCGTTGTTACTCCTTTTATCATTTCTTCTTTGGATAGTTAGACAGTTTATATATCTCAGTTCAGAGTTTTAGACGCTCATGACTTAGTGACACCCCGATGTTTGAGACTCGTTTCCGTATTTTATATCATTTAAATTTAGAGTTTTAGTTGATCAGGAATTTAATTATTGGAAATATTTTATTAAATTCTTAAAATCAATCAATAGTAATATTTTGGGAATAGGCTTGCCTTGTAACACGATAGGCGCCATCACGACCAAGGTTAGATTTTGGGTTGTGACATGTTGGTATCAGAGCCTAGGTTACATAGGTCTCACGAGTCATGGGCGGGTTTAGTAGAGTCTTGCGGATCGGTACGGAGACGTCTGTACTTATCTTCGAGAGGCTGCAGAACCTTTAGGAAAACTTCTCCTTCTTGAATTCTTATCGTGCGGTATTGATTCAGCTTGAAGTGTAACTCTTTGAATTCCTTCCACGCATTCGTACGCGCACATGAGCGCTCGGTATCAGTTGTGCATCGACGGATTATGATTCCCTGGATGAGGTGCGAGATGTGATTTCTGTGTGTTGATATTGGGCCAGTCTGGGGTACTTGAGGCCGGGTTTTGTCTGTAGCTGGAGTACGAAAATTTCGATTGTGTGAGCACGTGCTTATATGTTCGTTGGTGTCACTTTTAGTGGGATTCGTGATTTGAGGGCTATGTGGTGAGTATGATGTGACCGCGAGATGAGTTCATATGATTTGAGTGTGACGAGAAGGTATTGCTGAAGGTTTCACCTATTTGAGACTCCAGGTATGTTTCTAGACTCGTTCGACGACGAACGTTTGTTTAAGAGGGGGAGGATGTAACGACCCGATCATTCGTTTTGAGAGTTATAGCCACATTTCCCCCATCTATGCTTATTTATATGTTGTTCAGCTGTGTTGAGTTGTATCGAATTGGTAGGTTTGGGTTCGAAGTAGTTTTGGAGTGAAATGAACACTTAGTCTCTTAATTAGAAAGTTAAGTTAGAAAAGTCAACCGGAAGTTGACTTATGAGTAAAAGAATTCGGATTTGGATTTTTATGATTCAATTAGATTCGTTGGGTAATTTTAGAATTTGGAGTGTGTCCGGAATATAATTTGGAGGTCCGTAG
>NW_017684225.1:0-4065 GCF_001879085.1 Nicotiana attenuata
AGGTGGCTACTCCTTACCATCCGCAGACCAGTGGGCAGGTTGAAGTGTCCAACAGGGAGATAAAGAGTGTACTAACGAAGACTGTGAATGCCACACGAACTGATTGGGCAAAGAAGCTTGATGACGCACTCTGGGCCTATAGAACTGCGTTCAAAACACCAATAGGTATGTCACCATACAAGTTGGTATTTGGGAAGGCCTGTCACCTGCCTGTGGAGCTAGAACATCGAGCTTGGTGGGTACTGAAGCAATTGAACATGGATCCTGAAGCAGCTGGACAAAATCGACTGACAGAGTTGCATGAGCTGGAAGAATTTAGATACCACGCCTTTGAAAGCATGAGGCTCTACAAGGAAAGAATGAAGAAGATGCATGACAAGCACATCGTGGACAGAGACTTTAAACCCGGTGACAAGGTATTATTGTATAATTCACGGTTAAGATTGTTTCCGGGTAAGTTAAAGTCCCGATGGTCAGGACCATTTAGAGTGGTGCAAATGTTTGCAAGTGGAGCTGTTGAGATCGAGTCGGAAGATGGGAAAAACAAGTTCTCAGTCAATGGGCAAAGGATGAAACATTACCTTGGAATAGCTGAAGAAAAAGGGGAACAGTGGTGACTAATTTAAAAGAAGCCCAGTACGCGAATGAGGAGTAAGGACTCAACTACTTGCGTCGTGCCGCGGCGTTAAATCAGGCGCTTCATGGGAGGCAACCCATGAATGTGTTGTAAGTGTAGTCTGTAATATCATAAAAAAAAAAAAGAGGTTGAGCGAATCTTGCGCTCGTGCTGCGTCGTGCCGCGACGTTAAATCAGGCGCTTCATGGGAGGCAACCCACGATAGTAGAATTTCTAACATGTTGTATATATGCAGGTTAGTGCGGAGGACGTTGCATCACGAGCCTGGACATATCATGGGTAAGGTAGGCATTAAAAGAGGTAAAAATAGTGCCTAAGGGGCAAAGTAATGAACAGAACCCCAACAATAGGCAGCCAGTAACGGGTCCACCGCGGTCGCGGCATAACCGCGGTAGGACCGCGGTCGTGACCCCTCTCTGAAGTTACCCCACCACGGTTGCGGCGTAACCACGGTAGGACCGCGGTCGTGACCCCTCTCTGAAGTTATCCCACCGCGGTCGCGGCGTAACCGCGGTGGACCAGAACGAGCCCAGGTACGTTCAGCAGAATATTTTTTTTTCTTTTTATTCCCCCCCCCCCTCCCCCTTCATTAACCTCACCTACCCACAACCCCACTCATTCCCCACCGACACTTACCCTCTTCTTTTCTCTTCTCTCTATCTTCTCTCAAAACTCTCTCAATTTCTCTCAAACTCTCTCATTCTTCTTCTTCTTCCTTTTTCTTCTCCATTCTTCTTCTTCCTTTTTCTTCTCCAATCTCCTTCTTCTTCTTCTCCCCAAAACCCACCCTTTCTTCTTTCTTCTTCTTCCCATAAACCAAATCCCCCATTACCCCTTCTCCTTCCAAACCCTACCCACCCACCAACACCTCCCCCCCCAAAAAAATGCCCCACCCCCCTACTCAGCCACAACCCCCCCAAATTTTTTCTTTTTTTTTCTCTTTCAAGACTCCGCGGTAATCATCAAGTAAGTTGTTCTATTTTTCCTTATGTTGTATGTATTTTGTATTATGTAGTGATTATTGTATAGAATTTTTGCTTTTGGTTGCAATGGAATTTAGACTCTAAGTTTGGTGTTGTAATTGGTGTTTGGGGTTGATTTGTGTAGGTGTGGGGTGTATTTCTAGTTGATAATTTGTGTGTGGGGTGGGTGGTGGGTGGTGGTAGCATTTAACTATATTTATTGTTGGAAGCTTGCGTGGGGTTTATAGGGCAGAATTGTATCATTGATAAGTGGTGTGGGGACAATAGTGGATGTTGTCCACTTTGGGTAACTGTTTTGTGCCAGCGGGTGGCGAAGTCTGAGTACCCATCCGACTGGCATATGTTTGGCTATCCCTGATGGTTATGATGAATTGATTGAAGGTACTATGGCCCGAAAGAAGCGTAGGAACTCAGAAAGCACTTCCGACGTGCCCACTTATGATGCCACCCGGTTCACGTCCGAGGAGGCCCAGGACAGGTTTCATGCGAAAGCCACTAAAAACTTTGTCCCGGAGATTGGTATTGACAGGGCCGCCCTCCGTGTTGAAAAGCCGGACATGTACGAGGAAATCCGCGGGCGAGGGATGGAGTACTTGTTCGATGAACCTAACACGGCAAACCCAATGATAGTCCGGGAGTTCTACACGAACTGCCAACATATGTGCCGGTCTGTGATTGTGCGGGGCCAAGTAGTAGATGCCTCAGTCCAGAAAATTCGCCAGGTCCTGCAGCTGCCTCTGTTCACTGGAGACAATGATTATTACCACAATTCTCCAGGGGTCGATTAGGGCACTCTGATTGAGGCCATATGCTTAGGGGGAAGGCCAGTTTGGATTCAGGAAAACATGACCTTGCATTCCAAGTCATTCACATAGGAAGCTAAGTGCTGGTTTCACCATGATTTGTAGCAGATTGTTGCCCACGGGGAACACAACAGATGTGAACAGCTTGCGGGCTCTACTGGTTTGGTGCTTCGTGACTAGGAAGGACGTTGATATTGCTAAAATCATTGGAGATGAAATGATCCTCCGGTCGCCTCTGACGACTAAGGGGTTTTACTTCCCCTCACTTGTGACGAGGTTATGTTTGATGGTTAATGTCCCAGTCAATCCTATGGATGGCACTTTACCCCCAAAAACAGCTTTCAGAGCGTCAAAGATCAAAGTGGGCAGAGATGCACCTACACACATTAACCTGGACGATGATGATGATGCCCCAACACCCATGGCACCACCCAGGAGGTCTTATGATGCAGCTGGTTCCTCACGGCAACCCCAAACTGGGGCGGAGTTCTCTAGATCATACACCAGCCGACCCTTGTTGACTTCTGTGGAGGAAGACGTGGCAGAACTTCGCACCTCGATAGATAGCCTGCATGTTCGTTTGGATGCAATGTCTAGGCGGCAGGCCAGGTCTGAGAGCCGGGTGATGGCTTGGTTCCGTGCTCTAGGGAGGGCCTGTCACGTGGATCCCAACACCGTCTCTGACTCCGAATGATGACCAGGGAAATCCTCTTACCCTTCTATGCTTTAAATTGTTTTATCACATGAGGACATGCCATACTCTTTGTGTGTGGGGTGGGAGACTTGGGTTAGTGTATATATGTGTTGTTAGTGTATATATGTGTTGTTGGGTATGTAGCTTAGATGTAACCGACTTGGCCCAACGACGGACACTTGTCGACGGGTCTCTTGAGGGCTAAAGTCGGATAAAAAAAAAAACTAGAAAAAGTAGGAGACTCTTCCTGATGACGGACCACCTAGACAGTATTCTTGAGGGAAGTAGTCTAATCAAAAATCCAAAAAGATTTTTTTATTTTCTTTTTAGGTAGTGTAGTAATTCCCCCTTGGTTTTTCTTTTGACCGCAGTTCTTTTCCAAGGGTTTTTCTTTAACCGGGTTAGGTAGATTTTTCTTTAATAGATTTTAGGACCCTTAGGACTCTTTTGGGCTAAGATGGGTTGGGCAAGAATGCATCCCGTGGTGTACATACCTGCAAATACTTAAAACGAACTTGAGGGTGCGACGCCTAGGCTCATGTGTAGACTCTTAATCTTATGCCTTAATTTTGCACACCATGTTTTGCTTGAACACTCATGTGAATGTGTTGACAAACTAATTTGGATTGAGTTATATGCCAAGTGTGTGTGAGGGTATACACGTATTCTATGCTTGCATGCGATACCTAGAACTTGCCCCGTGTGTGTGCAAAGCGAAATAGTAGTTGTTTGGTCTTAGAGATGATTTAGGCATTTCTTTGTGTAGCCCATATAATCATTAATCCACCTGTACATATTACCATAGTTAACCCCTTTGAGCCTATAATCCTTTTTCTTTGGCAACCACATTACAAGCCTTACCCATTGGTTTGAATTAACCATATATTTGAACCTTTTCACCTCTCATGAGCACTTGAATTGTTATGAACCTTGTAAAAGTTAAAGTGT
>NW_017684225.1:6941-7754 GCF_001879085.1 Nicotiana attenuata
GACGCTCTTCCGATCTAAAGGGCTTAATATGCTGAAAATAAACATTGGTGATTAGTTTTTTTGAGCATGAGCTTAAAAAACGTGATTGATTTTTTATTTCATTATTCTTCCTTTATTCAACACTTCTTGTAATCTTGCGGGATTGAAGAACGAGTGGGTAAGGTTCTTTTCATCTTACATTCTTCTAACGTGAGTTTGAAGAATGATTTCACTAGTTTTATGAAAAAATTTAGCGGGGAGCTTTTGTTTTTCTCTCTTCTTTGTTCTTGTGATGTGCAAAACCTCGAAAATACATCACATATTCATCTTTATTGTGACAGTCAAGCAGCATTGCACATAGCAAAGGATCCAGTCTTTCATGAAAGAACCAAACACATTGAAGTGGACTGTCATTTTATTCATGACGAGATTGACGATGGGAATATTTGAACTAGCTTTGTGCCTTCACATGAGCAATTGGCAGATATCTTTACGAAGGCATTAGAAAAATCTCAGTATGTTACTCTCTTGTGCAAGTTGGGCATTTGTATTCCGCATGCGCCAACTTGAGGGGGGTATTAAAGCATGTGTGTGCGTGTGTGTATCAGTATATATGGATAGTAAATATATTTTATGTTTAGGACTAGGAGAGTTTTCCTTTTCCATATTTGTTAGGACTAGTTTTCTATATTTGTTAGGACTAAAGTTTACTGCTTGACTTGTATGTATGTATATATACTAGTTTCTACGAACGTGCGTTGCACGTTAGTAATTGTACGTAAATGTTCAGTCCATAATCTCGTATTCGACATTTGAACGTATTAATAACTAAAT
>NW_017684226.1:0-1493 GCF_001879085.1 Nicotiana attenuata
AACACACAGCAAACCTTCAGTGGTTGAACAAAACACACGATCCAAAACCAAAAACAAATCCATCCTTCACCACCGGCAACAATGGTGTTCGTTTAAAGCTCGTAGGGAGCTCGTTTGAGGTCGTCGACTGAGTTTCACGTTCGTCGTTCCATTTAGCGTAACGTTTCTGTCGAAATCGGAGGAATCTAGCTCTGTTCGTTGGACTCTAGCTCCGTTCGTTGGGTTTGTTCCTTTCCGTTCGAGGTCGCCGGACAGATCCGGGTGTGTGCGAGCCATAGTTTTCTGGTACCGTTAGAGTTTTGTTACTGGTTCTCGGTCCTCGCTCGATTTTAGTTGTTGCTGTTTTCATCTTGTTCGAGTTCATGTATTCGTCTTCATGTATATAAAAGTTTTCCGTTGATGAATCCTTTTGTACTCAACTTTCAGCATTAATCAAATTTCGAATTCATGTTTTTGCTGAATCTCTGTTCATGTTTTCGCTGAATCTCTGGCTGTTCGTCATTGTTGTCGCTCATTGTTCGAGTTTCGATTTGCTCATGAAGTTTTGATTGGGGTTGGATACGTCGTTGATTTGAGGGTTGTCGTTTGTGATGGAAGTCCGCGGTTCTCGGACCCATTTTTGTTGCTGCTTATTCAATCGAATTTTGGGCTCAAGTTTTGTATCAGACGATCTCCGAATCTGTTCATTGAGGTTCATCCTTCTTCCTTGTTTCTTCTATATGAATTGGCCTTTATTTCACAAATTATCTTATGGCTGAATGTTTGAACGATTATATTTGATTTGCTTAATGGTGTGTTTCTGCTAGTTGATATGTTAGTAGCTTAGTGTTGAATTTGATTGTTATTAATTCTGTTGAATTCCATGGTAGATTAAAATATGAACATACTCCTGTTCATTTGCTTTAGTTTGATATAAAAATGTAGAACGTTAATTGAATTCCAATTTTAAGATGCCATTCCAAAATAAAGAGCATTGGTTAGGGCATATCGGAACAGGAAAATGACGAAAATTGTTTTATTTATCTTGGGGAATAGTTCAATCTCAACTTAGAAATTAATAATTTATGAATATCCGTAGTTTGCTCTAGTTGAGTACAATCCTTTGAAATTAGAACTCGAGGCGTGCCGTTTAGCTAAATTCCATGGCCCTCGCAAATTGCAAACGCGAAATTGCTTAGGCCCGTTAGTTTAATAATATTACCTTCTTAAACGCGGGTGCGCATTTATGTGACCCAAATCCAAATCTCAACGAAGTCGAAATATGTCAACAATCACGGGTACATTTATGTGACGTGGTTCGAGACACGTTTTCACGACGTTGCAAT
Organism: Nicotiana attenuata; assembly: GCF_001879085.1. Lineage (NCBI taxonomy): Eukaryota > Viridiplantae > Streptophyta > Magnoliopsida > Solanales > Solanaceae > Nicotiana > Nicotiana attenuata. Next base: position 1,326 of record NW_017684226.1, read on the forward strand.
TCTCGTTAAAAATAATAATAAAAGCGGTTTACGGTTAAAAAAGCATATAAGCTAAAACATGTTTTGAAATTAGATAAATCCAAATATAACAGTTGAGCGACCGTGCTAGAACCACGGAAACCCGGGAAATTGCCTAACACCTTCTCCCGGGTTAACAGAATTCCTTAC
>NW_017684226.1:1898-4526 GCF_001879085.1 Nicotiana attenuata
TAGAACTGGTAAAGACTTCACGAATTAACGTANACCAGACCACGAGTACCCTAAACTACGAATCCATACCAACGGTCACCACCCGACGTACCTACGACGACCCGTCCAAACCCGTTACGTCGACACGACGCAACGCGAAGTACTCGAACGTACGAGTCCCAACTAGACCACTTAGCCACAAATCACGACCAAAGCACTTGATACACGTTAGTTATACGGCCAATTTAGCACAATTGACACTGCACAGCACGAGCCAATCTCTCAGCCACTCAACCTTACTTTTTTCGCACACAGTCCACACTTAGATTATTTCAGACTTGTAAAAACGTGCAACACACAAAGATACGGTAAAGGACACTCTGTTGAAAAGGCTCACATATGCTACTTGCCTTATTAACAACGAAATACAATATAAAAGGGGGAGCCTATGGCAGATTTACAAAAGGGCACGTTATACCAATGTGCCTTGCACATGACAGGCCTAAAAACAAGCTAACTTCCTTGTCATAAATTTGAATTCAAACCTTCCCACGAATTTGAACTCATCTTCAGCATTTTGGCCAACTGCAACATGTGCTTTGCACATGCTTAACTTCTATAGCACATGCACAACACACATCTTCAGTCACATGACTACACACTTGTTTTCCAGCTATTCCCCACACTTTGCCTTCCTGCCTTGCCTTGTTTTTGGACCATGCCTCGCCCATAAGGTCATGATCACCATGTCTTGCCACAAATTTTGTCATCCCACTGATCCGCACACATGTCTTAGCCAAGTTCCATGCGCTTTCATTTGCCATAGTCGTTGCCCATAATCAAGCTTCATTACCAACACTTAAGACACCTTGCCTAGATGACTTGCCTAAGTCCATACACTAACTTACACGCACCTTCAGCTCCGCACATTGCTTGCCAACAGCGACACAAATCTATGTCAATGGGAAATGTACAATCCCTTGACATAGATTGTGCCCGACATCTATCACATCTCAATATTAGGGGCTAACAAACCACCCCCACTAGTTGAACTCGACGCCCTCGTCGAGGCTGATTTCAAGTAGTCCTCAATTTGTTGTTCGTATTGCCACAATGAAGCACCCTTTTCCCAAGTCGTATCTGCCTCGGGCTTTCCCTTCCATTGAATTAGAAATTGTGTCTGCCTATTTTTCTTATGCATCCCAAGAACCCGATGCTCAAGAATCTTCTCAATTTATTCCTCAAGCTGAGTGCACACCTCAGGAGGAGCTCTATTCATTTTGTGCTTGTCTGGATCTTCAGGATCTTCAACATAAGTCCTTAGATAACTCACAGGGAAATTTGGATGAATCTTCATTCTTTCAGGCAGCTTCAGTCAGTAAGCAACTTCACCAACCTTTTCAGCAACTTCAAAGGGACCATCATACCATAAAACCAAAGCTCTATGTCTAACCCGGCTGTCAATCTTCTTCCAAATATAGGAGTAAGTTTTAACAACACTTCGCCACCTACTTTAAACTCCAATGGACGCCTATTCCGATCAGCATACTTCTTGATACGTATTTGTGCCACTTTCAAGCTATCTGTTTCTTCTTCCATCATTGTAATGACCCGACCGATCGTTTTATTTTTTAGAACCCCGTTTCCCTAAATAACACTTCCCGTACTTGCTTTTACTGATTTATGACTTGCGGGGCTGGTTGGTTCGAGATTCGGAAGAGTTTGGGTTGAAATCAAAATACTTGGTTCCTTAAGGTTGCCCAAAATGGCCAAGTTTGATTTCGGTCAACGTTTCGAGCAAACAACCTCAGAATCCTAATTTGAAGATTCTAACAGGTTCGTATGACCTGGGGGCGTTTTGGTGCCTAATAGTGAAAGTTGATTCCTTAAGGATTTTGAAGTTCTTAAATATTTGGTTTGGAGCGGGTTTTTGGATTATCCAAGTCCGAACGGATTTTCGAGACCGAGAATAGTTTTGTATTGGCATTTAAGACTTGCTGAAAAATTTGGTGTAAATTCGAGTAGTATAAGTAAGTTTCGTTGCGTTGGAAGTAATTTGAAGAACTTGAAGTTCATAAGTTTGATGCAATTGGTTTTAGGGGGTGATTCTTTGATTTAGCGTTGTTTCGGGCATTCTGAGGGTTCGAGCGAGTCTGTTTTATGATTTCAAACTTGTCGGTATGTTCGGGCGGGGCTCGGGTGCCCCGAATGTCAATTAGACGAGGCTCGAGTGAGTTGGAAAATTTGGAAAGGAGCTGAAGCTCCAGTCTACTGTCATAACCGCACCTGCGGTTGGTCAGCCATAGGTGCAAGACCGCATAGGCGGTCGTTCTCTTGCAGAAGCTGCCAAGGTAGACCAAGCCCAAAGCTGCAGAAGCGGCTAATTTTCCGAAGAAGCGGAGCCGCAGAAGCAGCTTTTCCCTCGCAGAAGTGGCCCAGCGGCCCAGTTAAATTTCTGCAGAAGCGGATATCTTTCCACAGAAGCGGTTGTCGCAGGGGCGGCCCAGGACCGCATGTGTGGAAATTGCTAAAGGCAGTTCCTTCATTTAATACGGGAATGTGTCATTTTTGACACATTTCCACCATTGTTTGGGCGATTTGGGAGCTTCCAAATAGAGAAATTCCACCTAGCATCTTGAGGTAAGTTCA
>NW_017684226.1:7114-7753 GCF_001879085.1 Nicotiana attenuata
TACCACCTTTTAGCTTCGAAAATTTAGGGTGGCCCGGAGGATAGGAACACCTGCTGTGATCCACGGTGGTAGTGGTCTTCGGGCAGCCAACATCTCAACTAGCCACGGGCGAGCTGCATCACCCATAGCAAGCTTTTCCAAATACTGGACTGCATCTACTTCTTCAAAGCCCACGTAAGCGTTCAAAGAGCAGGAGTCGAATTTGACTTTCAGATTTCTCACCCTTGTTATCTTGGTACCCTTCTTTATGTGAGCCACATTGGCATAAAATTCTTTAACCAAGTGCTCATTTGCATAGATGACACTTTGGGTGAACCACTTCCACCCCTTTCGCTCCCATCACAAGTTTGTTGAATACCATCATGAAACTGATCCATTCCATCCTTTAGATGGTAAATCTCAGTAATTAGATCAGCCAGATCCAAATGATCATCAGTCACACCGATCAGCGCCTCCAACCTTTGCACACGATCACGCAAGTCTGAAGTGGATCCACTAGCCATTGCCACAAATCACGACCAAAGCATTGATACCAGTTATTACACGGCCAATTTTAGCATAATTGACACTGCACAGCAGTAGCCAATCTCTCAGCCACTCAACCTTACTTTTTTCGCACACAGTCCACACTTAGATTAT
>NW_017684227.1:0-912 GCF_001879085.1 Nicotiana attenuata
ACACCGTATTCCTCGTGTTGTGGACGTGATTTTGAAGCTCACAGATCATCTGACCAGCTGCTGCAACGCCTTCTGGTACCAATACCTCCCCTTGCTGACCACCAAAGTACATTACTGTGGACCCTGTGATCAATTTTGTAACCTTCTTTTCTTTGTAGCTTTTATTTAGACCACTCCAAGTATGTAGTCCAATGTTGTTTTCCTTTTTCTTAGCTATTTCCTTACACATATGCATCTTGCAGTAAGATTTACTGTCAGTCTCACGTGTAATTAAAAAGCCCCATTCCTGTGCTTGTTTGCTCTTTATGGATGCTATCCCTGCTTTCATTTTTGGTATATTGCAGTATGATATTTCTTCCTTCTGTGTTGTAGACCTGTTTGTGACCCTATTATAAGCTAGGTTTAAGTTGTCCCCGATGGACTGAGTACATAGTACTAATACCACCATCTGAGGATTCCTTAAACCATAGATTATAAATAGGATTACTACCTCTGAATGCCTTTGTAATGATTCTGATACCCTTAATGTTGCTTGAATTCTGAACTGAATTGTTTTGTGACTCTTGATTATATTAAAAAACCCCTCCTCCCTAAGGATTTGGGGAAAATAGTTGTTAAGCTTATTGCCTTCATCTTCCTGATTCCAAATATCCCAATGAAATTCTTGATTAGTTATATGCCCAATTCTCTTAGACATTCTGGGCCATCTTAATAACAACAGAACCTTCCAAAGGAAATTATCTATGCTTGCCATGTCTTCAACTCTTAGGGACTGAGTACAAAGTACTAATACCACCCTAACAAGTAGTAAAACCTGACAAACAATAGATAAACAGCTTCTACCTGCAAAAAAGAACACATCATTAGCAAAAAATTGATCCTTCATGTTCTCCCCTAGATAGGTTTGAACAT
>NW_017684227.1:4529-7753 GCF_001879085.1 Nicotiana attenuata
TTTATGATTGAATAGTACAAATGGATTTGCACTAAAATCTGCATTCCAGTTCTCCTTCACCACTGTCTTGAATGCTTCATGTTTTGTCCAGAAGTTTAGAAATCTAAAAGGCTTCTTGATTGGAGGGTTTTCAATGTCACACTTCAATAGCATTGGACAGTGATCTGAGCCAGTCTTTGACATATGAGTAACCTCCAGTCCTGGGAATGTTTGCTGCAATTCTATGTTCCCAAAACACCTATCTAACCTTTTAAAGATACAATCATCCTCTGATCTTCCATTCCACCAAGTAAAAATACTTCCTTTGAACCCCAAATCTGACAGATTGCAAGTATTGATACAATGTCTGAAATCATCTACTTCATTTATAGACACAGGTAATCCACCAAATTTCTCCTCCTCATCCCATATGACATTAAAATCCCCTCCCACTAGCCATGGAGATGTCATGTCAGAGGCCATTGCATACAGTGAATCCCATAATTCTATTCTCTCTATGTGATCACATTTGGCATATACCAGTGTAAGGATTAATTCTACATGGGTTTCAGTGTGAAATAACTTCAATGTCAGCTGCTGTACCATATTGTACACAATGTCAACTTCATAAACCTCATCAATGAATGCCCATATTTTATTTGACACATTTACTACTGCTTGTGCAAGTCCTATTCTGCTTCTGTACCTTTCAACCTTGTTAGCTTGCTGCATAGGCTCCATGATTCCAATGAATTCAAAATGATGTTTCTTATGCAGAAGAATTAATCTCTCAAAGGCCTGCATTGTATTAACAGACCTGACATTCCATATGATTGCATCCATCACTGATTAATGGACTTGGATAGAGCTCTTCTTGTTTGGACTCCACCTGGTGGGACAGATGAATTGTCTTTCTGTTGTTTCTTCTTGCCTTTTGCTGCAGATTTAGCTTGCTCAATATGTCTAGGGGATAGATCTCCTTGTTTAGCAATATTGATGAAATTTTGGGCAGTAGACTCTTCATCCATATCCTTGCCTATACCTTCATGTTCTTCATCTGCAGCAGTACCTTTCACATTTATTTGCACTACTGCTTTCTCAGTGTCCCTCTGAGGTGCCCCAGTAATAACTGCAGCATTATCACCTTGCAAATTAGTCTTCTGCACTTGTGTAAGAGCCAATGGGTCTATGCTTCCAGTTAACTCTTGCATTTTCTTCTTTATGTTCACTTCTGCTGCTTCCCTTTCTTTATCAACTACCACACTTGGACTCTGCTGTGATTTTTGTACAGCCTGACCCTTGTTGGTCTTAGAAACTGGAGTTGGATCTGCATCTGCACCACCAATATGGTCAGAAGTTGTTCCCCCTGGATCAATGTTGCAACCATCCACCACCTTATTAGTTTCCAAAGTGTTCCCTATATTCTCATCATTGGTACTTATTTTCTCCTTGTTTAGCTGCTGTAGATCTGCCTCTTCATTAACTGCTGCCTTAGCCACTGTATCTTTTTGTTTATCATTTACACTTGGATCCTCCTCTTCTAATGTATCCCCACCATCTTCCTCCTCACTTTGCATTGCATCAGGTATTTGTCCTTCATCTGCATCCTCTTCAGTCTGATTTGCCCATAGCTTGCTTCCACTCCATTTGATCATTTCATTACTTTTGAACACTTCAAAGTCAGTATCCACTATATTTTCCTCCTGATTATTTTGTGCCAGATTTGCCTCCACCATAGTGTCTTGAGATGGTACCTCTTGAACTGAGGTATTTATTCCAACCTCATTTATTTTAAAGGCTCTTTGTACCCATGCTGTAGTGGATTCCTTCACCTTCTGATCTGTGCTGACTTTATTTTTATTCTCTTCCATCCCTTTTTGGTTGTTGATTCCTGCCTGATTTACACTAACAGCTGGCATATTTTTTGTGTTACTTGCCCCATCCTTCCTTCTCTTTGTATTCCCAGGAAAAGTAGGTATAAATGCTGGTGCTACAGGATTTAAAATTCCTGTTCCCTTTGACACAGGTACTGCATTCATAGTCTCCACCAAAGCCAATTGGTTGTTGGCATTGTCATCACTTTCCTCCACTTCTAATATGGCAAAATTATTATCAGTTTGCACCTGTTCTCTTCTCTTATCAGCTGGAACCATATCTTGAACACTCCTTTTATTAATTTCCTCTTTGCCTGTTATACCTCCCTTCTGCTGATCAACTGGAACTATTGTTTTTCCATTAGTGGTCATATTGCCTATCTGCTTCTCTATACCTTGTACTCTTCTCTTCTTAACTTCTATCCATTGAGCACCTTGATTTCCCACCACTTTACCACTGGACAGAATCTTTAAAGGCGCATTAGACTTGTTACCTTGGGAAACTGTATCTTTATTATGTTGTTTCTCCTCAGTTCTATTTGCCATAAGTTCAGGATGCAACCTCCAACACTCAAATATGTCATGACCTTGCAACTTGCATTCTTTACAGTACTTTGGCAAGTAATCATAGTTTATGTTTACCCATTCTGTTCTAATATCCCCAGTATCTTCATTCACAATGTCCATGCGTACCTTCTTAGGCAGGTCAGATAAAAGGTCAATTAAAACCTTCACTCGAGCACAACTAGGCCTAGTTTTATTTACAGTAGCTTGATCAAGATGCAACGGTTTTCCAACTGCTGATGCTAATGAAAACAAACACTCTTTAACAAAGTAAGTTGGCAGCAAATTAGGGAAAGAAATCCAAGCCATGACCTTGGGTGTTTCCTCACCTACTTTGAATTTAGAATCATAAATAAGGGTTCTCATCTGATACTCCTCACCATACTTATCTTTAATATAATAAACTCCTTTGGATGAGAAGTCTACGAAATCTTGCCACAATGTGAGTCTAATCAAAATATGCCTATCACGCAAGTATCCAATTTTGCATTCACCCTTAATACCACATTGAATAGGAACTATACGACGTATTTCATTAAGATCAGGCCAGCCATACGAAAATTTACAAACTACTGCATATTGTAAACCTTCAATTTGATTCATGCGCTCAACTTCTGCTTCTGTAAAACAGATTGTAGGCTGGCCTTGAAAGAATTGTGCACGTCGTAACGTAATAGGCTCAATAGTAGGATTTCGCTCATGACTGCCAGTAGCTTTCGTAACTGGGCGCACTGCATTAGCATAATTCATAGGTTGCGGATTGTTATTAGTTGTCGTTGGGGGCTGGGTAGTTGTTGGGGGTGGTTG
>NW_017684228.1:0-693 GCF_001879085.1 Nicotiana attenuata
GTAGTGGGCTGTTGCACTGCTTAGGTTGTTCTTTCATAATGGCGGTGTGACATAAACAGGGTAATGCATCAAACGATTAGGCCTAGAAGTGTGGTTCAACTTGCTCGAGGACGAGCAAAGATTTAAGTGTGGGGTGTTGATAATAGGTAAATTAGACTATAATTAGGCCCTAAAGAACCACATTTTTTTATAGCTTTTACGGTAAAAAGTGATAACAAGATGCTCTGATTAGTGCTTTTCATGCTTTGCAGGCTATATCCAATAAAAGAAGTCTGTGGAGTACTTTTGGGATCAATTACGGAGAAAAGGAGGCCAATCATACAATACCCACAAAGTGCACCAAGCGAAGGGACAAAACCAGAACTGAAGCTGGTCTGCCGTTGTCCGGGCGTAACCGCGGTAGGACCGCGGCAGAACACTGTTGCAGATTCTGAAGGCCACTCTGGCCGCAGTCCTGGCGTAACCGCGGCAGGACGCGTAAACTTCACGGACCAAAGTGCAAAACACGGGATTTTAAGCCCTAAACCCTATATTAACGAAGGAAGCCGGCCAAGAAGGAGGAGACATATTTTTAACACACTTTTGACATAATTTAGACCTAAGGAGGCTAAGGAGACCGGAGATTCGACCTAAGGAGTCAAGAACACAATAGGAGCAAGGCGCGGAATTCTTCAACGAGTTTTTCCTTCTTCT
>NW_017684228.1:2692-7752 GCF_001879085.1 Nicotiana attenuata
CAGAATCATTTCCCTTGAAACCCACATCTATACAAGGCATAAATCCTGAATCCTTCCCAAAGTCTAAACATGAGCCAATAAGGCCAACCATAGCACACCTTTAAGAATTCCTTTGCTCAATTCACAACTTATGTCCTTTCCGTAGCTGAAATGACCCATCAATATGCTAATAACCAGAAACCTCGCAAGTAGTGAACCATGCAACCCTAATCATAGGCGGTGGGACTCTCCCACTTAGCTTGAAGCCATTATTACACAACTCTGGACATCACCAGGATCCTTTATCTCTTATTGACATAACCTTGCGCAATCAACAGCCAAAATTCTCGGAATCTTCCTGTAAAACCCCCTTTTTATACTCTGAATCATCAACCACGTTGACTTGACCGATCTCTTTGCTGTATAGCCAATAGAATTCTTCGCAGGAGCTTCGCCAACCATGCGACCGCCGATCTGCCCACTAGAGATAACTCACCGGTGGGATTTACGCGCCGACATCTCCCAACGCTGCAGTACGGGGTACAATCACTACGACATCGATAACCCCTCCTGAGTTCGAGCTCACTCTCTAGCTGCACAAGTCCATCCACCCCTTATGGACATCAATTAAATATGCGGCAACATCCTTCTTGTTCAAAGTTATTTTGTATCCTTCTTTATTTCAAGCAGCTCCTTTCCGTTGTATCAAATCTCCTGTCGCATAATAGCCCATACTTCAAATTAAATCCGTAGACCCCAACACCAATCACTAAGATCCTCAAATCGTTTCAAACTCTCCTTAAGGTGCGTAGTCATCCTACCACAAAGCCCATATGCAATTCCGCCACTCTCCCACTTTGGCGGAACTCACCCGTTTAATCGATTACTCGACCTTTACTTCTTACACCTGGCCTTCTAGAAATTTTAACCACCGCCTGACTCTCCCCACATCTCCTTCCTCATCCTTTGCTACTCAGTTGTTGCCTTAAATAAAATCTACCTTTGTAGCACTTGAACCCACAAATCGCTACTAACTTTAAACCTTTCCGAAGATCATCGATCTCGAGCCGTCAACATTAGAAACACTGATTCAATCCTGAACCACCGCACCCTGCGATCTCTGACAGCGTTTCTCCAATATTATTTCATAGTATCTTTCCCCAAAAGCGAATTGCAGAAGACCATAACACCAACGAACTTAACACATACAATCGAGGACGACGACACTACATCGTAGATGAAAATTCCACCATGCTCGAAAATACCAAGTCTCGCTACTCCATCACCCCAAATCTGGGCATTCATAGGCCAATTGTTTTCCCTCCGCTGGAAATGAGATATCAGATCTCTGAATCGTGCACTGAGTAGCCTTCCCTTCAAATCATCAACCGCCCCAACACATAGGCAAGTATCCTACCATCAAGTCGATTCTGTGCGATAACCAATCGTGAGCATCATAGTAACCTGTGCATAGCCTCCAAGCTCTTAGAAGCACAACTACTGCGTCGAAACAATAGAAAAATCCTTCTGCAAGGCAACGACAATAGTCCAACCAACTATACCGGGAGAAACATCCCGCACCATATCCGTAGTGCCATTACAATTCTTCGATTCTCGATTTATAACCAGCGGTTCGTGGCGCATAAGATTGAGTAGGAAGGAAACAAGGGCATAAGCCTCAAGGAATCAAAACGCACGATGAGGAATCAAGAAGGGAAGTACTCCTAACAGCCCTGTAGCCTCCCGAAGATAAGTACATACGTCTCCGTACCGATCCGCGAGACTCTACTAAGCTTGCTCATGACTCGTGTGACCTAAGGGAACCTAGTGCTCTGATACCATGTTGTCACGACCTAAATTCCACGAAGGGTCGTGATGGCGCCGGACACCACTGTCACGCAAGCCAACAAAAATACTTCATTAAATTCTCATTTTAATACTCTTGAAAACTATGATTTTCCTTCAAATTTACCAGCAAAAGATAATCGTCTCATATCAAATTGAATGATAAGCAGTTAATACAAGATACTTCATAACCATCCCAGAACCCGGTGTCACAAGTGCATGAGCAATTTCTAAGAACTCGAATAAAGTACAACAACTGTCCGGAACACAAATTGGACAGAAAGTAAATACAATGCTGAGAGAGACTATACTAGCTGAGGGTGTCCTCGAGAAAATACAGCTCCCCGAGTCTCCGTGTCACCCATGCTGCTACGCGCAGTAGGCCACTAGAAATACCTGCACCTGTGCAACAAAATGCACAGCAAGTGTAGCATGAGTACCAAAATAACGTGTACTTAGTAAGTATCCCGCCTAATCTCGAAGAAGTAGAAACGAGATGGCAACTTCGACACTTACCAAAGGTCCAATAATAATATTATTAATGCGATGACTCACGGATTTATTAAGAACAACAGTAGATTCAAATGAGTCACGAAACAGGTAAAAGTTCCTTTTTATTAAAAGTCTCCGGATTCTTAATTCATTGATTAACAATTATCTCAAGTCGGGGAGAGCAGATATCAATATCAATAAATCTCAACGCAAGCAATACAAGCATGCGCAACTCATGTCAAGGTCGTACGGCCCGATCCAACATAAATGTAAAATGTGCACGGCCGAGGGTTGAACGGCGTGAATCATAGATGCATCTATTGCCCCGCTAGCGAATCATACATGCGACGCGGTCAAATTTAAGTAAACAAGCACCCTGCTCGCGAATCACACATGCGACGCAAGTACATATAGAAATACATGCTCAAACAGCAAATTTAGAATTTATCGGGGAACATTTACCCAAATAAAAGCCACTTCTCTTTCAACGATTTAAGAAAAATAAAGTTTAATTCTCTTAGAAGTTCATTTACCAATTCGGTAGGATTTAAGAAATTTAACTGTCAATAAGATTACAAATATTCCAAGTATAGCACGCTTCTGGGTCCTAGACTACCCGGACTTACACATATTAGTAGCTACGCACGGACGCTCGTCACCGCGTGTATACGTAGCCACCACAAATAAGAGCACATAATCAGTTATTTCACCTATGGGGATAATTCCCTCTTACAAGGTTAGAAAGGAGACTCACCTCGCTCCAAAGCGTACTTCCAATACCAAGAACGAGCTCAAACCCTCAATTTGGAGCCGAACGATCCAAAACTAGATAAACGAGGTATGAACTAGTCAATACAAGCTCGCAAGATCGCATTCTAACTATTTAAGCAATTTCCCAACCTTAAACACAAAATTCCTAAAATTCGACCCCGGGCCCACGTGCCCGGATTCCGAAATTTTTCGAAGAAAGTTGTTCTTTATAACCTAAGGATCAAGAATATATGATTTCTACTTCATTCTACAACAAATTTCATGGTTGAATCTTGTTTTTAACAAAACCCTAGGTTTTACTCTATTCCCATGATTTTCACTAATTTTCATGTGTTAATCTACTCAAAACTCAAGTATTAAACTCACATTAACTAGAAATAACTTACCACACAATGCTAGGCGGAATCACCCCTCCAAGAGCTCCAAAATCGCCCAAGAAATGAGTGAAAATGAACAAAAATGGCCTAGAGCCCGAATAAATGAAGGCCACTGCCTCCTGCGATTTTCGCATGTGCGATCCTGGGCCGCACCTGCGACCACCGCTTCTGCGGAAAGAAGACCGCTTCTGCGGTCTGGGCCGCTTCTGCGGACAGGCCCACTGTTTCTGCGATTCCTCTTCTGCGGATTTAGGGCCGCATCTGCGGTCTTGGGCTGCCTGGCCTTGGGCCGCTTCTGCGATAGATGGAACACTTCTGCGATCTTGCACCTGCAGTTTAGCAACCGCAGGTGCGGTTATGACAGCAACAAGCAGCTTCAGCCTTCCCAAAAATTCCATTTCGATCTGATAGCCACCCGAAATCCACTCGAAGCCTCCGGAACCCCAACCAATCATGCCAACCAGTCCCAAAACACATTGCGGACTTGCTGGAGGTCTCAACTCATATCAAACAACGCCAAAATCATGAATCGACCTCCAATCTAAGCTTAATGAATATTAGAATCTCAAACTTCTACATTCGATGCCGAAACCCGTCAAATCACGTCTGATTGACCTCCAATTTTGCACACAAGTTATATTCGACATTACGGACCTACTCCAACTTTCAGAATCGGATTCCGACCCCGATATCAAAAAGTCCACTTCCAGTCAAACTTCTCAAAACCTTCAAATTTTCTATCTTTAGCCAAATGACTCCAAAATGACCCATGGACCTCCGAATTCACTTCTGATCGCGCTACCAATACCAGAATCACCATGCGGAGCTACTCCCCGACTAAAATGCACTCAACCCAAACTTATGAATTTCCTTCCCAAAATGCTAACTTCCACAATAGGCGCCAAAACGCTCCCGGACCATCCAAAATCCGATCCGGGCATACGCCCAAGTCTGAAATCATCATACGAATCTGCTGGAGCCTTCGAATCCCAATGCTGAGGTCGTTTACTCAAAAATCCAATCCTAGTTAATTCTTTTAACTTGAAGCTTCCGAAATGAGAATTCTCTTTCCGAATCAACTCCGAACTTCCCGAAATTCAATTCCGACCACGGGTGCAAGTCATAATACCTTAAATGAAGCTGCTCGTGGCCTCAAACTGCTGAACGGCGTGCTAGAGCTCAAAACGACCGGTCGGGTCGTTACTCCATTTGAGAGACCTCTGTGAAAACAATAAATTGCAGAGACTCCCTAGGGTTGCTATTAGGCTTTGTGATGCAATTCACTATTCCATATGTATAATAACAGTGCATTTACATGTTCATACAATAATAGTATTTGCATGCTCCTTTTTGTCTATCGCATTTTTAAAGTAATATTTTTGTATGAAATATTATATTTAATATTCTCCGCGCAACGCGCGGGTGCGGATACTAGTACCTGAAAAAGAAAAGGTTGGGCTATAAATGTATAGTGTATTTTTTCATCCATGCATTTTGGGTTGACTCTAATTATTATTAGGAAGGTTTATGAATATGTGCAGCAAATATTTTGTGCCTGCTATTTGAAATTGAATATATGTGATTAGTAGTAGGGGT
>NW_017684229.1:0-3634 GCF_001879085.1 Nicotiana attenuata
TTGCACGCCGCAACAGTGTGATGTTGAGTATAGTTTTCTATATGCTATTTTGTATGCCTTGCTTCCTGTTTTCTAAGGAAAGTCTGTATTAGTGTGTGAGATCGGTAATTCCTTCCAGAGTTTGTTTTCCTTTTGTACCGCGTTCGAATTGGTAGCCTATTGGCATATTGAGGCATCATATGCAACTTTTGATTATGTCTGGGGTGGCTTATTGCCTGAGCAGTTCGTACTGGGTGAGACGAGATCATTGAATTTGAGATTAGTGCAATCTGAGTATATGAAGTAAATTAAGGAGCTAAGACCATGATTTGGCTCATAATGAGGTGATAGTTCTTGCAAGGAGTATAGAACCAACGAATCGTTGTCTCAACAGTGGTCATGAATTTATGCATACCTCATCCGTCATGTCAATATTGTAAGAGTTAGAACAATACCTATGTACATCATGCAGAGCATGGGATGTGTAGCGATTTTCTTCTAGGTGATTAGAGAAAAGAGCTTCAGATGATTAAGGCGAATGATCTTCGGATGATTGGGGAAATAATATTGCTAATTGAAAGTGATTTGACCATAGTATATGTCTCATAAAAATGTAATGTTATTAAACTAATGATATTTCAGTAGTATTGCGGCATGTTCTTGTTGGGTCCGCTGATGGTACTGATGAGCTTGAGGTACGTCTCTTTCGTTTGAGTCATTTTTCATGACTTGAGTATGTTCAGGCCGTTTCTTATTGGTGCGCGTATTATGAAAGTTGTAGCTTAGGCCTGTATTGAGGTGTCATATCACTAGAGTGGTGTGTTGGATTCGAGGTGATCATTAGGGTCATTGATGAATACGAACGGATTTGATTTCATCATGTTTGATGGGTAAATATCGAGGTTCGGTTCAAAAATTTGTTACAAAAATTGCTAGAGGAGAAATGGCCTCATGAATGGTTGATCTGAGCAATGGTTATGATTTATTGCGTGTTTCAATTATCATTGGCTAATAAGAGATTTCTATCGGTATTTGGTTGTTGTGGGCAGTTGCTGTGAATGGAAGTTATCGCTGCATTGTTTGAGTTATTGGTATATCATATAATTGCACCTAAGGTTGCAGGCATGGTCTATTACAGCTGGTTCAGACTTATTCTGAATGTAGGTGTGAGGTTCTGATCTTGTGTATGATTCCGAAAAGGTAAAATGTGGCTCTATGATTTATGGGCTAGACTAGATTGTGTGATCTTAGTTACAACGCATTATCGGACCCATGTGAGATAGGGTGACGTGGGATCATCCCCGGGTTTATGCTTGATAAGGTCGTCATTCAGCTTTTGGTTGGCTTCTAGGACAACTCTGGGGACGCTCGAGGACGAGCGTTTGTTTAAGTTGGGGAGAATGTGATGACCCGACGCGTCATCTCGTGAGTTATTTCCCCGTTCTTCCCATTTTCTGCTTCCTCATGTTTCATTATCGGTATTGGGTGCAGTGGAATTTATTTGGAGCGATTTTGATAAGAAATGAGACATTTAGTCTCTTTTAAGAAGACTTAAGCTGGAAAAAGTCAGCCAGACGTTGACTTATGAGTTAGAGGGCTCGGATGTGAATTCCGATGGTTCGGTTAGCTCCGAGAAGTGATTTGTGACTTAGGAGTGTGATCGGAAGTGATTTTGGAGGTCCGGTGTAGATTTAGGCTTGAATTGGCGAAGTTAGTATTTTGTCGATTTTCGGTTGATAGGTGATATTTTGATCCGGAAGTCGGAATGGAATTCCGAGAGTTGCTGTAGCTTCATTAGGTGAATTGGGATGTGTGTGCAAAATGTCAGGTCATTCGGACGTGGTTTGGTTGGGTTTTTGATCGAATGCGTGTTTTGAAAGATTTAGAAGAACTTAGGCTTGAATTCGATGTAAATTGATGATTTTGGTGTTGTTTGAAGTGTTTTGATAATTGGAACAAGTTTGGATGATGTTTTAGGATGTGTTGGTGTTTTTGGTTGAGGTCCCGGGGGCCTCGGGTGAGTTTCGGGGTGGTTTCAGATTGGAGAAGTTTGATATTGCTGGTTCTGGTGTAACACTGTAGCTTGGGAATTGCGAAGGATTTGCTGGGAATTGCGAAAACACTGTAGATTGGGAATTGCGAAAACACTGTAGCTTGGGAATTGCGAAGGATTTGCTGGGAATTGCGAAAACACTGTAGCTGGGGCAGAATGTTTAACAAAAAACATTTCATCTGCGAGTTGGGGTTATTTTCCACCATTGTTAAGCGACCTTGGGAGTATTTGGCGAGCAATTAAGAGGGTTTTGACTGGGAATCGATTGGAGGTAAGTCCTATGGCCTAGAAACGTCATTTTTATTGTGATTTCAACACTTAAATTCGTGGAAATTGGGTTAAAAAGGGAAGAACTAGGGCTTGGGTTTTTGAATGAGATTTTGGGATTTGAGGGAGCAAATGAGCTCTGATTCTTGTGATTTTTACATGTATAGACTCGTGGCGAGATAAGGAACATTTTGGTGTAAAAATTTCTGACTTTCGAGAAGTGGTCCCGGGGCTCGGGCTTTGCCAACTTAGTGAATTTTGGTTTTTTCGAGTCTTTTCGATTGGGTTATGTTTCTTTAGCCTATTGTAATGTATTCGTTGTGGTTTTAATCAGATTCGGCGTGCGAAGAGGTTGATTCGAAAGGCAAAGACATAGCGAGCTAGACTTGTGGCCGGCTTGAGGTGAGTAATAGATGTAGATGATGACCTGAGGGTTTGAAACCCCGGTATATCACATTGTGACGCTATATTGAGGCGAGACACGTACTCATATGACGAGTGCGGGGTCGATTGTGACAGGGGATTGTGACCTAGTCCGTTCCGATTGATGTTCGTACTGTGTTCTTGACTAGAAGTTGTTTGGTAATCATCCTACTTGGATTTTATAAATATGTTTGGGGCTTTGTGCCTATCATGTGCATCCTTCAGGGATCCTTATCACTGCTTCCATGATGCTTAGCATATTTCATGATATCAGTCCTGAGTTAGACACTGCCTCGAAATGTTTAGTAAATAAATAAAGGTTTAAACGCTTAGCTCTAAAATCCTAATAATTGAAACTAAAAATGAACAATTTGACTGTGCCCGAGTGGCTTGCATGCATATATATATCTGGACTGAGTGTGGATCGGGTTGCACGCCGCAGCGAATGCTACGATGATATTGCGCTTGGGCTGTAGGAGCTCCTCCGGAGTCTGAACCCCCACAGTGAGCGCGGGTACCCAAATGGATCGGGCTGCGCGCCGCAACGGTCATGTGCATTGCATTGCATTCATGCATTTATACCTATTTGTCTTACTTGTCCTGGTATTGTTGTTGTTCCACTGTTTTATGTGCTGAATCGCTGATTATAGCTTTATATTGTAATATTTCGGAATTTCTTACTTTCAGACATTATATATGTTTATTACTCACTGAGTTGGAAGTACTCACTTTACTCCCTGCACCATGTGTGCAGATTCAGGTGCTCCGGAGACTTAGTAGAGTGGTTTGCTGTCTTCTTGGATTTTATCTTCAGGAGTTGTTGAGGTAGCTGCCTGACGTCCGCAGGACCCGACTCCTCCCCTTTATTTCATTTATTTCTTTCATATTCTAGACTTCTTTATCACTATTGAT
>NW_017684229.1:4381-7751 GCF_001879085.1 Nicotiana attenuata
CTCCTGTTTGGAGCGAAGTAAATTTCATGTTACGGTATGAGTTTAGACTCAGGAAGATTAAGTGATTGTGTAATGTGTATGGCAGTGGAAGGTATACAGAAATATTTACTAAAGGTAAAGCTAATGGGTAATTGGCTTATGAGGGGAAGCTATTTGTCATACTAGTTAGATAAGTCTGGGAGCTGAGATCGCTTCTGTAAATGTATTATGACGAAATCTATGAGTCGAGGATCCCATCTTGAAGGTCGAAAACATTAAGGAAAGAAAATGTTCTTACTTGGTTGAATAGCCCAATAATGGAGGGTCGAAAGGTATTTTCTATGTGTTACGATTCAAATAGGTGCAACGCATGTCCATGTATCAATTTTGATAGTATAATACATGTAATATTGAGATTAATGTAATTGATATACATTGTGATGCTTTGTCAAGTTGTGGATGTGTTGTTAGGATGGTTTTGGTGATTCTCTGGCAGGTGGATAGGCCCAATTACAAAGGAGACTCTGCCGAAATTTTTGAAAAATTTGGGACTTAGTAAAAATTTGGTCGCCTAGAGAGTAGGCTTAACTGTTATGTGAGTGAATGCAAGAAAACGCGGAAGAGTTAAAATTCCAGATGATTTGTGTTTCCACAAGCTTATGAAAGAGTCAGTTTAATCTCACTATGGTATTACGACAACAATGGAGTATATGCGTTATGAGTATAGTGTGTTGTGATATATGGCTTCGAGCCAAGTTGGGGAGCTTGCTATTGGTTAGCGGATTGTGCGATTATGTACTATGTTAGTTCTGATTTGATGCATGCTGGTGAATCAGTTCTGGTTGTGGAAATTGGGTCGAGAATGACACGAGTGAAGGAAATTTTTTTGACAAGATATCATGAGCTCGGATGAGCAGGAGATAAGTTTTGATGTTTACGGTAAGTTGGTATTGTCTTCAGCGTCACCTAAGATCGGTGTTTTGTAAAAAGGGTTTTGCGTCCTGGTTAATGATTCTTGATCGCTCTTCAGCGTTAGTGCGACCGGTGGTTTGGAGGTACGCTCCAGATATTGTTGTGGTATGTTGTGGGAGTGTGTCCCACGAGAAGATTATATAAGTGTGGCATGTGATCACTTGATTGATTAATGATGTAAACCAAGTATGAAGTTTGTGATGGTGTCGTTAAATTGAAGATTCATGCCTGGAGGGCACTTGGCATATTGGGTTGTGAATTGGGGAGGATTACTCCGATTGTGATGGTTGTTCTTGTGTGTTATGAGGAAAATGGGAGTTATTATGGACCTTTGAAAGGTTATCAGACTAGTTCAGTGTGATCAGAATCTGCTTGAAGTTGGTGGATAGATTTAATGTGAATAATGGCTCTATATCAGGCCAGATGTGTGCATTTTAATGACGCGATCCTCATGGAGGAGTAGTTAGGTTGATGTTTCTTTGTCAGATATTTCGCGTAGTGATGCATTGCACCGTGTGAGTTGTGAGACGGCTTGAGAAATTGCTATGTGTTGAGAATCCGCGTAGGAACGACGTTATATGAACACTTGGCTCTTGAAAAATTCAGATTGTATATCGCACCTCAGTTGTGCTTGAGAGTTGTAGCTTATAACGCTATGTGTCCCTCAGAGATATTGTTGTGCACTTAGCATGCTTACGACCAATACTCAGTATTTTGTTGTAATGAGCAAATTTGGCTTGATGTGTATCTCCTTATGTGAGATCTATGTATGGATCGGGTGGCACGCCGCCATGGGTATGTTATCTGGATCGGGTTGCACGCCGCAACAGTGTGATGTTGAGTATAGTTTTCTATATGCTATTTTGTATGCCTTGCTTCCTGTTTTCAAAGGAAAGTCTGTGTTAGTGTGTGAGATTGGTAATTCCTTCCAAAATTCCAGAGTTTGTTTTCCTTTTGTACCGCGTTCGAATTGGTAACCTATTGGCATATTGAGGCATCATATGCAACTTTTGATTATGTCTGGGGTGGCTTATTGCCTGAGCAGTTCGTACTGGGTGAGACGAGATCATTGAATTTGAGATTAGTGCAATCTGAGTATATGAAGTAAATTAAGGAGCTAAGACCATGATTTGGCTCATAATGAGGTGATAGTTCTTGCCAGGAGTATAGAACCAACGAATCGTTGTCTCGACAGTGGTCATGAATTTATGCATACCTCATCCATCATGTCAATATTGTAAGAGTTAGAACAATACCTATGTACATCATGTAGAGCATGGGATGTGTAACGATTTTCTTCTAGGTGATTAGAGAAAAGAGCTTCAGATGATTAAGGCGAATGATCTTCGGATGATTGGGGAAATAATATTGCTAATTGAAAGTGATTTGACCAGAGTATATGTCTCATAAAAAGGTAATGTTATTAAACTAATGATATTTCGGTAGTGTTGCGACATTTTCTTGTTAGATCGACTGTTGATATCTGAGTTTGCGTGATGGCTCAGGGGAATGTTAGAATATCTTTCGTGGAATGACTGGGTACTTGAGGTGTAATATGCATTCATACTATGGAATTTGGGATCAGGTACAGAGATTCGTGTGCTATATGGAGTTGGAGACTGGAAGTTCTCATGTACAGCCTATGTAGTGGTTGTGGATTGTGTGTATCGGCACTGTTTAGCAGTTATTGGGATTTGGAGGCCCGAGTGGATCTTTCTTTGCTTGGTATGTTAGATTTTGGATATGATGTTGGGATGTAGACTGGCTGTCTCAGCGTTGGGTTATTCCAGACTATTGTGCTTTGAGCTATGCCGGAAAATGCCACAGGCTGCGTGGCAAGGCACATCGGATTATGTTCTAGCAGAGTGGCTTGTATTCCAAAGACCAGCGGACGGCTGGGAAGGATTGCTTTTTCTTGATTGGGCTTTCGTGATGGATGTCAGTGCAGAGGTTTCTACCATTGATTCAGTTCCGGTGTTGAGGGACTTTTCGGATGCGTCTCTTGTGGCCGGGCACGTTTCCGGGCGAGGTTGTGGATTTTGATGTTGACTTGGTGTCGGGCACCGCATCGTACGGCTCCGACAGGAGTTATAGCAGTGGAAGGAGCAGCTTCAGGCTTCTTGGTATTGAATTCGTTGGCAAGCCGATGTGGCTACGTATTTAGCTTGAGTTAGCTTGGTTGGTCCTGAGTTGTATTGTTGAGGGAGAGGTTGATTCGATCGTTATTGAACTTGATAGTGATCTGGGGAGATCTATGAGTTGCTTTTCTGTGCTGTGAGATGTCATGATTTGTTGGTTATAGGCACACGTGGTGCGCTTCTATTGGGGATTCATAGTGAAAGTCGAGCGGGTAGAGTAATGGAGTGTTGGCTATGACCTATCGGGTTGCGTGTCGTATGTTATTTTCACCGTGAATGTA
>NW_017684230.1:0-2500 GCF_001879085.1 Nicotiana attenuata
ATTTCTGCCATGATGGTCGAGAAAGGGTTGAAAAGGGGAGATGATACTTTCCTTGCTGCTATGGTTGAGGTGAAGCCTGATGTGAAGGTTGAAGTGCCGGACTGCGTCGCTCAAATTTTGAGTGACTTTGCTGATGTGATGCCACCGGAGTTGCCTAAAAATCTGCCACCACGGAGGGCTATAGATCACAAGATAGAGTTGATGCCGGGTTCGATGCCTCCTGCTCAACCTCCTTATCGGATGGTGCCAAAAGAGTTGACTGAATTGCGGAAACAATTGAATGAGTTGCTTGATGCGGGATTGATTCAGCCATCAAAAGCTCCATTTGGTGCACCTGTTTTATTCCAAAAGAAACAAGATGGGACGCTTCGGATGTGTGTTGATTATCGAGCATTGAACAAGGTGACTGTGAAGAACAAATATCCGGTTCCGTTGGTGCAGGACTTGATGGATAGATTGAGCAAGGCTTGTTGGTTCACAAAGCTTGATTTAAGGTCTGGTGATTGGCAGGTACGGATAGCTAAAGGTGATGAGTCTAAAACTACTTGTGTTACGAGGTATGGCTCATATGAATTCCTTGTTATGGCATTTGGATTGACAAATGCCACTGCTACGTTTTGCAACCTCATGAATGATGTGCTGTATGAGTACTTGGATGACTTTGTCGTTGTCTATTTAGACGACATTGTTATTTATAGTCGAAACTTGGATGAACACATGACACACTTGATAAAGGTGTTGTCTCGTTTGAGGGAGTACAAGTTGTATGTGAAGATGGAGAAGTGTGAATTTTCTAAACAGGAGATCAAATTTCTTGGGCACTTGGTGAGCCAAAATCAGGTGCGGATGGACCGGAACAAGGTGCAGGTCATTGTGGAGTGGCAGGCGCCTAAGTCTGTGAAAGAATTGAGATCTTTCCTCGGGTTGGCTAATTATTACAGGAAATTCATTGCTGGTTACTCAAAGAAAGCTGCTCCTTTGACATACTTGTTGAAGAAGAACGTTAGGTGGGATTGGTCGGAAAAATGCAATGCTGCATTTGATGTGTTGAAAGAAGCCATTGCCTCAGAACCTATCTTGCGGCTTGCTGATTTTGAGTTGCCCTTTGAAGTTCATACAGATGCGTCCGACAAGGCTGTTGGAGGTGTGCTGGTTCAAGAAGGTCATCCTGTAGCCTTTGAAAGCAGGAAGTTGAATGAAGCGGAGCAGAGATATTCAGCTCATGAAAAGGAAATGGTTGCTGTTATTCATTGCTTACAAATCTGGCGTGTTTACTTGTTGGGAACAAAGTTCGTCATAAGGACGGACAATGTGGCAAATACTTTCTTCAAAACTCAAAAGAAGTTGAGTCCAAAGCAAGCATGTTGGCAGGAATTTTTAGCAGAATATAATTTTGTGTGGGAGCATAAGCCGGGAAAGCACAACCAAGTCGCGGATGCCTTTAGTCAAAAGGAAGTCTTTGCTGCTGTTTATTCCATTACACGACTTGAGTCAGATTTTCTTGATAAGATCAAGTCAGCTGCTGTGAATGATCCATTGTACATAAAAATAATGAATCATGTGAAAGAAGGTACTGTGAGGAGGTACTGGATCGAGGACGATCTTCTCCATTTCAAAGGGGGGAGAATCGTTGTACCACTTGGTGACGGACTTCGTCGTGAGTTGCTGAAAGAGACGCATGATACACTTTGGGCTGGTCATCCGGGCATTGAGAGGATGATGGCGCTGCTGTCGCGATATTATTTCTAGCCAAAGATGGAACAAGATGTGGAAGCTTATGTGAAAAGTTGTCTTGTGTGTCAGTTTGATAAAACCGAACGGAAGAAAGAAGCAGGTTTGCTGCAACCTTTGCCAATTCCTGAAGAGACATGGCAATCCGTTTCAATGGATTTTATCAGTGGGTTTCCTAAAGACAATGGGCTATCTTCGATTATGGTGGTGGTCGACAGGTTTTCAAAGTATGCTGTTTTTATTGCTGCTCCAACAGAATGTCCCTCTAAAGTTGCTGCAGAATTGTTCTTCAAGAATGTGGTGAAACATTTCGGTATGCCAGAGGACGTTATTGGCGATCGGGATACAAGGTTCACAGGCAGATTTTGGACTTACTTGTTCAATTTGCTGGGCACAAATTTGAAGTTCTCAACGGCGAACCATCCCCAAACTGATGGCCAAACCGAACGAATCAATCATCTGCTGGAAGAGTGTTTGAGACATTTTGTGACTGCGAGTCAACGAAATTGGGCTGATTTATTAGATTGTGCACAAATGTCTTACAACTTGCACAAATCTTCATCCACGGAGAAGAGTCCATTTGAAATCGTTTTGGGAAAGCAGCCAAGGCTACCAACGAAGATGGTGCAACAAAAGACTGGTGGGAAATGTCCTCCGGCATATCGTTATGGATTTGATAGACAAATGATGATGGATGAAGCTGCAGATAGTTTGAAAGTGGCTCAGAAACGTATGAAGAAATATGTTGATCAGAATAGGCGTCCGTTAG
>NW_017684231.1:0-7749 GCF_001879085.1 Nicotiana attenuata
AAAACTGAGTAAAATGGCTGAGTTGTAAAACAGTGGAAATCAGCATGACTGAGTTCAAGTAATAAGTCAAACAGTGAGGAAACAGTGACAATAATCCCCGAAGGGTTCAAATAGTTGGCACGAAGCCCAAATATGGCAATCAGCCCAAATCATGATGATAACAAGTAAGTTTCAGTCAAATACACGGTAAAATCATCAATCGGGACGGACCAAGTAACAATCCCCAATGGTGCTCTACCCCACGCTCGCTATCCGGCGTGCAAGTCACCTCAATATAGCACTACGATGTGCAATCCGGGGTTTCAAACCCTCAGAATATCATTTACAATCATTACTCACCTCGAACTGGCGAAATCTCAAGCTCGCGATGCCTTTTCCCCTCAAATCGGCCTCCACGCGCGTCGAATCTATCCAAAATCAGAGCGAATACATCACAATATGCTAAGGGAACAAAGCCCAAGCGAAAACAATCAATAACGGACACAAATCCCGAAATTACCAAAACCTGAGCCCCGGGCCCACTTCTCGAAACTCAGAAATTTTCACATCATTACGTTCCTTATCACTCCACGAGTCTATGCATATAAAGAACACCAAAATCGGAGTCCAAATGACCCCTCAAATCCCAATTTAAAATTCCAAAATTTCAAGCCCTAGTTCTTCCATTTTTGTTCAAGTTTCCATGAATTTCTAGCTAGATTTCACAATAGAATCACGTTTTAGGTTCAATAATCTTACCTCCAATCGATTCTCCTTGATTCCCTCTTGAATCTCCCTCAAAAAGCTCTCAAAATACTCAGCTATGGAGGAAAAATGGCTCAAAATTGCGGATGAAATATTTTATAAACTTTCTGCCCAGTTCTGAACTTCCTTCATCGCGATCGCGGCCCAAGCCTCGAAGAGCAAAATTCCAAGGTTCCACAGTTACACTATCCAAACGTGATTAGAGCCCTGCGAACACGATGCTTCCACTTTCATAACTATGCGAACGCGAGCCCTAACTGCGAACGCGAAGAACAAATCCCTTAGACCCCAGATCCTCATACGCGAACGCGAACATAACCATCCGAACGCGAAGCTCAAATATCTAACCTTCCGCGAACGCGAACCCACAAAAGCGAACGCGAAGAGCAACTTCCTGGCCTGCCAAAATCCTTCTACGCGATCGCGAGGGACCTCACGCGATCGCGAAGGCCAAAAATCATCTGCAACTGCTGTTGCAATTTCTGCAACTTCTCAACATAGAAATTGGTCCGATTGACCATCCGAAACTCACCCGAGGCCCCCGGGACCTCAACCAAAAGCACCAACACATCCTAAAACCTCATTCAAACTTGTTTCAATCATCAAAACACCTCAAACAACACCAAATCCATCAATTCACATCGAATTCAAGCCTAAGTTTTCTAAAAACTTCCGAAATACGCTTTCGATTAAAAAACCCAACCAAACCACGTCCGAATGACCTGAAATTTTGCACACACATCCCAAATGACATAACGAAGCTTCAGCAACTCTCGAAGTTCTATTCCGACCCTTGGATCAATTTCTCACCTATCAACCGGGATTCGCCAAAATACTAACTTCGCCAATTCAAGCCTAATTCTACATCGGACCTCCAAAACCACTTCCGATCACACTCCTAAGTCATAAATCACCTAACGAAGCTAACCAAACCATAAAAACTCCGATCCGAGCTCATATACAAATAAGTCAACTCTTGGTCAAACCTTTCAAATTCAAAGCTTTCAATTGAGACTGTTCTTTCAAATTCATACCGATTTCCGTGAAAACCAAGACCAACGATCTACATCAGTCATAACACATTACCCGGGGCAAGTCATGCCCGAGAACTGGCGATCAAAGTGCAAAAGCTCAAAACAACCGGTCGGGTCGTTACATCCTCCCCCACTTAAACACACGTTCGTCCTCGAACGTACCCAGGGTTGTTCTAGAAGCCCACCAAAAGCTGAATAACCTTACCATGCTTATACCCGGGGGTGATTCCACGTCACCCTATCTCATATAGGTCCGATAACCCACATAACTGAAATTTCACAATCCATCCTAGTCCATAAACCATAGAACCACATTTCTGCTTCTAAAATCCTCAATGCTTTCAAAATCCCACATTTATACTGTGAATAAGCCCGAACCAGCGGTAATCACCCATACTTGCAATCTCCGGTGCAATCACACGATATACCACATAACTCAAACACTCGTAGCGATAACTTCTGTTCACAGCAGCTGCCCACAACAACCGAATATTGATAGAAAACCTCTTTCCAACTAAAGTCTCATTCCAACACTTTCATATACTGCCAATGATAAATGAAATACACGATAAACCACGACCATTCCTCAGATCGACCATTAACGAAGCCACTTCTCTTTTGGAAATTCCATAGCAATTTCCGAGCCGAACCTCGATATTACCCTTCCAACAAGCTGAAATCAAATCCGTTCGTATTCATTAATGATCCCGACGATCTCCTCTAATCCAACACACCACTCTGGTGAGATGACACATCAATATAGGTCTAAGCCACAACTTGCATAATACGCGCACCAATAAGCAACGGTCCGAACATACTCAAATCATGAAAATGACTCAAATGAAGGAGTTGTACCTCAAGCTCACCAGTACCATCACAACACAAGGCTGAGAACCCGTCTCACATCATAGAAATAGAACACATGAATCTACCCAGAAAGGTCATATCTTCAAGTAGCCTCGCTACAATGCGCGATCCTAACCAAACACTGCTCCACATGAAAAACCTCAAGTCACTATGCTCAAAATCGACAGCCACGCACAAATTGATGTCTGGAACCAAAGCAACTCATTACACCCACGGCGAAACAAATAACGTACGCCACGCAACCCGATAGGACATAACCGATACGCCATTCATTGAGCAACGCCCAATTACTCTTCCCGCTTGAATTCCACTACGAGACCCGAATTGAACCGCACCATACGTGCCTATAACCAACAAATCATAACACCTCGCATCACAGAAAAGTAACTCATAGATCTCCCCAGGTCACTGATAAGCTCAACCACGGTCGAATCAATGCATTCCTCAACAATACAATTCGGAGCAAACCAAGCCGACTCAAGTTAAAACACGCATCCCTAATGGCCTGCCAACGAACTCCTTATCAAGGACACCAAAAGCTGCTCTTTCCACTCCCATAAATCTACCGGTGCCATACGATACGGTGCCCGGCATCAAATCAATATCGAAATCAACAACCCTGCCCGGCGACGTGCCCGACCACAAGAAGCACATCCGAAAAGTCCCTCACCACCGGAACTGAATCAATATGAGGAGCCTCAGCACTGACACCCATCACAAGAGCCCAAATAAGAAAGACAATTCCTTCCCAGCCATCCGCTGGGTCTTCGAAATATAAAAATCCCCAATAGGACATAATCCATCGAACATCGCCACTCAATCTGTGGCATTTTGCGGCATAGCCAACAACGCCGTCTTATCGTAATAGTCCTGAATAACACAACACGGAGACAACCAGTCTGAACCCAATATCACATCCAAAATCTAACATACTAAGCGACAAAAGATCCGCTCGGGTTTCCAAACCCCGATAGTCACTAAATAGTGCCGATGCACACGATCTACAACCACAACATAGCCTGAATATGAGAACTTCCGGTCTCCAACTCCATGTAGCACACAAATCACCATACCTTCTCCCAAAATCCCGTCGTCCGAATACGTATCACACCTTAGGTACCCAATCATTCCACGAAGGATATTCTAAAATTCCCCTGTGCCATCAAGCAAACTCGAATATCAGCAGTCGATCTAACAAGAAAGCGCCGCAGTACTACCGAAGTACTATCAACTTAATCA
The DNA here is from genome assembly GCF_001879085.1 of Nicotiana attenuata. NCBI lineage: Eukaryota > Viridiplantae > Streptophyta > Magnoliopsida > Solanales > Solanaceae > Nicotiana > Nicotiana attenuata. The sequence goes on from NW_017684231.1 coordinate 3,885, forward strand.
CATTACCTTTTCTGAAACATATACCCTCGTCAAATCACTATGATTAGCAATACCATTCCCTTAATCATCTGAAGATCATTCACCCTAATCATCTGAAGCTCATTTCTCTAATCACCTAAAACTGCCCGTGCTGCCTAAGAATTTTATGACTTTCCATTCAGAACTGAACCGAAGCCTTACACGCAAATCTCAATCCTCCACAACATATCGCATATACCATACCACCCTAGGATAACATGAGAACTTCATCTCCCTTCCGAGCCACAAACATCTACGTACTCAACTAGTCAAGAACTTTCCATTGGTCCCACATAGAAGAAAATCACTATACATCCCATGCTCCGCATGCCCATAGAAAATATACATCTCCAAACCGCAGTAAAAACCATCAAGAACTCTCCGAGTTCCCCTTGTACAAATCAGACCTGCCAAGACTGAATCCTTCTAACTCGACCAAGCTAAGAAAGCCGTCGAAACCTAAGAGCATTGCCGCAAAATACCTGTAGGAACTCATTACCTCGAACACACACAAGGAATAAATCATGTCCTTACCATACCGGTCCGGTCTACTACCAAATTATCCCATCTATCTAAATTTCCTTCTGATTCATCTTCAACTTGATATTTCCTTTTTGCTGTAGCACCACAATCCTCACATCAGACTTACCACACGGAACCACGCATAAAGCCACACCGTCTAAGGCTCATACGTCGTTGAATACTTTCTTAAACATTCCCGGAAACACCACATTCCAGAATACTTTACTCTAAAGAACTTCCTGCGAATCTAAATCCATTACCTTTACTTTCCTGATACTTATACATAGAATCCCATAATTAACATAGAAATACCACAAGTCTTAACCTCTTCCAATAAAACTCTGTTTCTAACCCCGTATACAACTTTAAGACACCTGATTGTTACATGTAGAATCTTGAACACATTAGAACCATTCTCGAGAGTCATTTACTCTATTTACTCTGCAATTAGCCTGATCAAACGAACAGAACCACCCGGGCCTTATTGGCACTCCGACACTGCAGCATGAAGTCCTCATCCCAATACAACCAAGCAACTCCCTGCTCTATGCACCGAGCATTCTTTACCATCAACAACTTAAGACATTCCGTGATTTGCTTACCTATGAAGCATAATATAACCTTGTCAAAAAAAATTTCCTTTACTCGAGCCATCCTCGGTATCCATTTCCGCAAGCCATAACTGATTCACCCGCACGCCTCAAACTGGGATCAATATAGCACCTAACCGTGCCATCAACTACTCACAGCAGACTCCCCTACTTGGCTCGAAGCCATAGATAAAACTACACTCATTAACTCATAACACTTATACTATATTGATGCCACAATACCATCGTGAGATCAAACTCAAATCCTTCGTAAGCTGGTGAAACACAGATCATCTAGTACTTTAAATCTTCGGCAAATCTCGCATTCACCCTCGCAACAGTCAAGCTCACTCTCTAGGCACCCAATTTAGATTTCAACACATATTCTTCACTTGTAAATGAGATCTTCTAATAGACAACATAAGGATCACACAACCTTAGAACACTCCGCAGGAGATAACCCACCTGCTTTGCCTCCAACTAACATTTCTGCATACCTTCTACCGTCGAAAACTTTACGCAGTCACTTAGTCTTCCTGGGTCTGAACTCATACCGCAACAAGAAATTTACTCCACTCCCAACTAGGAAAAACATGAAAAGATTCTTCACACGCCCCTAATTCGGGGCTATACCTCGAATCATGATGGAATTCAAGCACCTAATAGTTCTTCTATCATCCAGCAGACCTTCTTCGTCACTTCCAAGTCATATAGATACATCTCACAGTACTAATATACTCATCACATAGTTACCCAACCGTCACTCCCACTAATAGGGACAATACCGAACATATAAGTTCAAAACACTTGCTCACACAACCAGCACCTCGGTGCTCAAGCCATAGGCAAAGATCCGGCCTCAAGTCCTCCAGACTGGCCCAACATAAACTCATAGAGATCACATCTCGCCCCTCGATCGGGGAATCACAAGCCATCAAGGCACATCTGATACTGAGAGCTCATGCGCGCATACGAACGCGTGGAAGGAATTTCAAGAGTTACTTTTCAAGCTGAATCAAGGACGCACGATGAGAATTCAAGAATGTGAAGTTTTCCTAAAGGTTCTGCAGACTCTCGAGGATAAATACAGACGTCTCTGTACCGATCTGCGAGACTTTACAAAACCTGCTCATCACTCGTGAGACCTAGTAACCTAGGCTCTGATACCAACTTGTCATGACCCAAACCCCGATCCGTTCGTGATGGCGCCTCTCGTGAAGACAAGGCCAGCCAACCAACCCATTTCGCCTTTTCAGAATAGTTAAATATTGATTCACAGTTTTAACATAATTAAAATAATCACAGTCTAATAGAGATTTCTTTATTAAGTGCGGAATACAACCCAAACACAGCCCAAACCGGGGTGTCACAAGTCATGAGCATCTAATGGAGTATAAATACGACTACAAGGCCTGTAATATATAAAATAGGACTGATAAACAAAAGGAAGAAAATGCGATGCTGCGAACGCTGGCAGCCACTTCGCTAAACTCTGATAACTTAGCCTCCGATCAGCTCAGAACCCGCTACTGGGGGAACAAATACCTGCATCTGCACGCGGGGTGCAGGGAGTAAAGTGAGCACTCCTACTCAGTGAGTAATAAAGGCAAATAATAACTGAGCAGTAAGAAATCACGTAAGGCAAACCATCATGCTGTACAGAGCAGTGTAAAACCTTTTGAGAAAAAATAATGAAGCTGTGAAATCTTAGAAAACGCCTTAGCTCAGTTTAAGACTCTTTTGAAAATGGCTTTTTCAACAGTTATGCAAATGAATGCAAAACAACTAGTGCAGATAAACACAGAAATCCGCCCCTCGAGCACAACACTCACTCAACAGATAATGCCAGACAATCGGATAGATACCACGTGAAGAAACACAGACAACAGATAATGGTAGACAAATGAAGCAAAGTAAACACATCGATCAGTATCATATAGTAACCGCTACGCCGTGCAGCCCGATCCATATATCGCTGCGGCGTGCAGCCCGATCCATATATTTCATCGACGGCGCTCACTGGGGGTGTGCAGACTCCGGGAGGGGCCCCTTACGGCCCAAGCGCAAATATCAAGCCATCTCGTGGCATCAAATCCAGGTCCTCGGCCTCATATCGGTACTAGTATAACACTGCTGCGACGCGCAGCCCGATCCCATAGCATCCTCACAACACAGGCCCTCGGCCTCACTCAAACAGATAAAATCATCACAAGCCCCTCGGGCACTCGTAAAATAGTAGTTCTCAGCCCAAAACATCATTTAGAAATATCGTTTAAGTCTCAAAACTGAGTAAAATGGCTGAGTTGTAAAACAGTGAAAACCAGCATGACTGAGTTCAAGTAATAAGTCAAACAATGAGGAAACAGTGATAATAATCCCCGAAGGGTTCAAATAGTTAGCACGAAGCCCAAATATGGTAATCAGCCCAAATCATGATGATAACAAGTAAGTTTCAGTCAAATACACGGTAAAATCATCAATCGGGACGGACCAAGTCACAATCCCCAATGGTGCTCTACCCCACGCTCGCTATCCGGCGTGCAAGTCACCTCAATATAGCACTACGATGTGCAATTCGGGGTTTCAAACCCTCAGAATATCATTTACAATCATTACTCACCTCGAACCGGCGAAATCTCAAGCTCGCGACGCCTTTGCCCCTCAAATCGGCCTCCACGCGCGTCGAATCTATCCAAAATCAGAGCGAATACATCACAACTATGCTAAGGGAACAA
>NW_017684232.1:0-7749 GCF_001879085.1 Nicotiana attenuata
GTTATTCACATTTCATTTGATGGTCAGAGCGAATTGAAAGTTAAGCAGTGGGAATTCTAAAGATTCCCCGGGGGAAAAATAGAGATGTCTCCTACGTTACCCATAATATGTGGAAGTATCGACGTAATTTCATAGAGTCATTCGGTCTGAATGCTACATGAAGAACATAAGCCAGATGACGGAACGGGAAGACCCAGGATGTAGAAGATCATAACATGAGTGATTCGGCAGATTTGGATTCATATATATATCCACCCATGTGGTACTTCATTCTACGATATATATAAGATCCATCTGTATAGATATCATCATCTACATCCAGAAAGCCGTATGCTTTGGAAGAAGCTTGTACAGTTTGGGAAGGGGTTTTGATTGATCAAAAGAAGAATCTACTTCAACCGATATGCCCTTAGGCACGGCCATACATAACATAGAAATCACACTCCAGAGTTTGCTTACAACAACAGTTGTCAATCGAGTATTCAGATGGCTCCGTATGAGGCTTTATATGGGAGGCGGTGTAGATCTCCAGTGGGTTGGTTTGAGCCGGGTGAGGCTAGGCTTTTAGGTAGGGACTTGGTTTAGGATGCATTGGTAGCGGTGAAATTGATTCAGGAGCGGCTTCGCACGGTGCAACCTAGACAAAAGAGTTATGCTGACAGAAAGGTCCGTGATGTGTCTTACATGGTTGAGGAGAAGGTATTGCTGAAAGTTTCACCCATGAAGGGTGTTATGAGATTTGGGAAGAAGGGCAAGTTGAGCCCTCAGTTTATTAGGCCGTTTGAGGTGCTTCGAGGGTTTGGGGAGGTGGCTTATGAGCTTGCTTTGCCGCCCAAATTATCGAGTGTGCATCCAGTATTTCATGTTTCTATGCTTCGGAAGTACATCGGCGATCCGTCTCATGTTTTGGACTTCAGCACGGTTCAGTTGGATGGTGATTTCACTTATGATGTGGAGCCGATGACTATTTTGGAGCGGCAGGTCCGAAAGTTGAGATCAAAGGATATAGCTCCAGTAAAAGTGCAGTGGAGAGGTCGGCCTGTGGAGGAGGCTACTTGGGAGATCGAGCGGGAGATGTGGATCATATACCCACACCTATTTGAGGCTCTAGGTATGCTTCTAGACCCGTTTGAGGACGAACATTTATTTAAGAGGGGGAGGATGTAACGACCCGACTGATCGTTTCGAGAGTTATAGCCCCATTCCCCCGTTTCCTGCTTTTATTGTGTTCTTCAGCTGTATTTTGACTTATAGGGTTAGTTGGCTCGGGTCCGGAGTGATTTTGGAGTGAATTGAGACGCTTAGTATCTTGTGAGAAGGTTTAAGTTGGGAAAGTTGACCGGATGTTGACTTATGTGTAAACGACCTCAGACTTGAATTCTCATGGTTCCTTTAGCCCCGTTAGGTGATATTGGACCTAGGAGCGCCGGAATGTGATTTGGAGGCCCGTAGTAGAATTAGGCTTGAATTGGCGAAAGTTGGAATTTTGGCAAATTGTTCGGTAGTGGAAATTCTGATATCAGAGTCAGAATGATTTTCGGAAGTTGGAGTAGGTTCGTGGTGTCATTTGTGATGTGTGTGCATAATTTGAGGTCATTCGGATGTAGTTTGATAAGTTTCGGCGTCATTTGCGAAATTTGGAAGTTTAGAAGTTCTTAGGCTTGAATCTGAGGGTAATTTGGTGTTTTGATGTTGTTTTGAGCGATTCGAAGGTTTGACTAAGTTCGTATGATGTTATGGGACGTTTCACTATGTTTGGTTGAGGTCTCGGGGGCCTTGGGGTGATTCCGGGTAGTTAACGAAAGGTTTGGAACTTGGAAAATGCAGCTAAAGCTGCTGGTTCTAGTGTCTCCCGCACCTGCGGAGTTGGNCGAATTTTAGTCAACAAATGTAAGAAAATAACATAAAAAACAACAATATAGAAAATTTGTCAAACTAAGTATTTTTATATGAATACTTATTAATTATATCATTTATATCTATGAAAATTAATTATTTAATTCTATTATACCCAAAAATAGCTGAGTAAGAAACAAACATATAAAATAATAAACTAACATATAAAATAATGTAATAAACTAACATATAAATATATCAACCTATGTAATAATATAATAAAAATATTGATTAAATATTAATATAAAAGATATTGCAATATATTTAAATATGTTATGCAATTCAAAAGAAAAATACTTTAATTAATATTGTTCAATTTACAAACATCGTCCCAGAGGTTCCCCCTGTGCATCCGGGACCTGCATCTCAAGAGCTACTGTTGCTACAGGGTAACCATAGGTCTTCACACATCTTGGATGGCAGTGTCTGTTCCAGACGTTCCGCCCTAGACATATAGACTGTACATGGGAGTTTATTGGGAACCACCCACACCATCCCTGTATAGTTAGATGCCTTCAAGATACGGGTTTCTACAGGATCATAGAGATCGGCTGATTGTAGTTCGACTGGGCATTGATCACGGCTATGATAGAGCGGTGGCGACCGGAGATGCACACGTTTCATATACCCATCGGCGAGGCTACCATCACGCTTGAGGATTTGGAAGTTCGTTTCGGGCTACCAGTTGATGGATTACCTGCAGCTTACCCGCATGCTATTAGAGATTATAGGAGAGTGGATTACCTACATATGTTGCAGCGGTTCACCGGTTTCCAGCCAGCGAAACTGACTGCATTAAGTGGGGCCAGTCGATTGCAGCTGATGCCCATCCGGCAGTATCTGGTGGCAATAGATGCAGAGATTACAGATGATTCACCACCGGAGGATATTGACCGGCACACGAGATTGTTGCTGCTTCTAATGTTTGGTAGTGTATTGTTCCCGAATACTTCGGGAAACCTAGTCAGTTTGAGATATCATCCGGAGCGGCTAGATGATTTACCTGGTTACAGCTAGGGTGCACTTATTCTAGGTGGGCAGATATGTCGGGCATGCATGGGTACCCAGAGAGATGTTGCTGGATTTTTACCACTGCTGCAGGTGAAAACATAGTCAAGTATTTCATGATTATAACATACATAGTAAAAAAAATACCTTAAATTTTACGTCTACAATCTATATTAGGTTTGGGTCTAGGAGTGGTTCTTGAAGTTCCGCCACCTCTACCACCGATCGCTCCGGATGCACCACCTCCACCGTTTCTCCCTTTAGCTTGGAGGTTGGTTGATAGGCGAGGCTACGGATGCGAGGTCGAGGCTTGAAATCATGTCCCCTATTACATGGATTTGTTGGATTTACTTGAAGGCCCGAGGTACATATATACTTAAGTTTAATTCGCCTAACTTTATATGTGTTGAGTTTACTCATGATTCTTGTGTTTAATAAATAGTTCGTATGGAGGCCATACAGCGACGCGCTCATAGCCGATTTGCCCGATTATTGCTCCCGCGACCGAGCTATGCGGAGCTCTTCCATCCTACTGATATATCTCAATATAGTCGAGCATCTTGCCACCTGTCACGACCCAACTCCATGTCAGGCCGTGATGGCGTCCAACACTGTTGCTAGACAAGCCAACAATGAACAACTTAGTGATTTCTCATTTTTATTAAGCAATTCCAACAACTAAATTTACTGAAATTCAAAGTATTTGATAAATAACGGGTTTTTAAGGCAAACAAAAGCGGAAACAACTAAAGGAAATTGTAACTATTGAAATACAACCGAAAAATCGTGAGTCTACTAAAGTGTGCCAAGATCTAGTGTCACAAGTATGTGGGCAGCTAGTAGAATGTACAAAAGATGGCTATCCTACTGCCCGAAATAGAATAGACAGATACAAGAAAAAGAGAAACTCCTGCATGCTGCTGAACGGCTTGGAAGGGAGCAGCTCACTGTGAAGTCTCAAACCAAGATCAGGAAAGCGCGCCGGGTGGGTAACTAGATGCAACAGCCTCAGATCCTGTACAATTAAGTACCGAAGCATAGTATGAGTACATAAATAATATGTACCCAGTAATTATCCAGTCTAACCTCGAAAAACTAATGACGACGGGTCGACTTGACACTTATTAGGGCTAACAATAATATATAAAAATGTTATACTAAGCATGGATTTTCATGAATAATACTGGAAGCTTAAGAACAGCAAAAATATAAGTCCTTCTTTATCAAATATAAAGGCCAAACTCAGTATCATCATTTATCAGTTTACATTTCAAGACATTTAAGCAATATCAATCATGGAGGGTATCAAAGAACTATCATGCGCAAATTGTGCCAAGGTCGTACGGCCCGGTCCAACATAATATTAAACTGTGCACTGCCGGAGAGTAGAAAGGCGCGAACCATAGATGCATCTATTTACTACCAAGGCGCTCGGCCCAATCCACAAATAATAATTATTTTCAAGAAAACACAAGTTTCTTACTTACAGTCAAGTATCTCATACAAACCTTCAAGTGAGTGAATTTCACCTAATATAATTCTTTTTATCAATTTCTAACATGACTTAAGTGATTATATTAGCAAGTAAGGGCGCAAACATTCCAGATATAGCATGATGCGGGTCTGAAACTACCCGAATAATAGCATAATAGTAGCTACGTACGGAGTCTCATCGCCTCGTACGTATGTAGCCCCCACAAATAGGTACAAACATTTATTTAATTCACCTATGGGGTTAATTCCCTCTTACAAGGTTAGCAAGGACACTTACCTCATCTCAAAGCCTACTTGCCATTTCAAGTATGCGCTCAAACCTCCAAATTTGACGCCAAACGACTCGAAACTAATCAAACATCATATAAACTAATCAATTTAGGCTGAAAAGTTCATATTTCCACTAATAAAGTGATTACCCAACCCAAGTTGCAAGATTCCTAAAATTCACCACCGGGCCCACATGCTCGGATTCTGGAAATGTTCGATGAAAATTGTTACCCATAACCTTAGAACCATAAATATATGTAAGTCTCATAATCAATTTCGTGGTCAAATCTCATTTTTATAAAAAAAATTCTAGGTTTTCCTCTAAACCCTTCAGTTTCACTAATTCTTACATGTTAATCTACCCATAATCTAAGTATTAACTCACATTTGGTAGGAATTACTTACCTCCAAAAGCTAGGTCGAAATCCCCTCCTTGAAAGCTCTCCAATCGCTCAAGTTTGGAAGAAAAATGAGTAAAAATGCCCTAAGCCCATATGAAATGAATGCCACAGCCCCCGGCGATTTTCGCATCTGCGGTCATAGGGCCGCATCTGCGGTCCCGCTTCTGCGGAAAAGCCCTGGGCCGACTCGGTCGCATCCGCGGTCAGGTAAAAGCTTCTGCGGTCCCGCTTCTGCGAAGGAGGGACCACATCTGCGGAACCTGGGCTGCCCTTCCTTGGCCGCTTCTGCGATGCCTAGCCCGCCCCTGCGAGCTCGCATCTGCAGCTGACCAACCACAGGTGTGGTTATGACAGATTTGGTGCATTCAGCTGTGGTTCCAACTTCTCAACTTGGTCCGAACCTAGTCCGATTGGCACTCGGGGCCCCTAGGGCCCCGCCCGAACATACCAATAAGTTTGGGATCATAAAACGGACTCGCTCGAACTCTCGGAATGCCCGAAACAACATTAAAACTATGAATCACACCCTAAAACCAATTGAATCAAATTTATGAACAGAAGAGTTCTTCAATTTACTTCCAAAGCGCCGAAACGTACTTATACTACTTGGAATGACACCAAATTTTGCGTGGAAGTCTTAATGACATTACGGAACTATTTCCGGTCTCGAAATTCTGTTTGGACTTTGATAACACCAAACCCACTCCAAACCAAATTTAAGGCTTTTAAAACCTTCAAGAACCAATTTTCACTTTTAGGCGCCAAAACCCTCCTGAGTTATCCAAAACCCGATTCGAACATACGCCCAAGTCCAATATCATCACACGAACCTATTGGAACCATCAAATCCGTATTCTGAGGTCGTTTACTCAAAATGTTGACCGACCTTAAGGAACCAAGTGTTCCGATTTCAACCCAAACTCTTTCAAATCCCGAACCAACAATCCCCGCAAGTCATAAATCAGTATAAGCAAGTACGGGAAGTCTCATTTAGGGGCACATGGTTCTAAAAAGCAAAACGACCTGTTGGGGCGTTACATTCTCCACCTCTTAAACGAACGTTCGTCTTAGACCGGTTGGCGATCCTGTGGATATCTGGCTAAATAGTGCTGAAATCTAACACATGTGACAAGACGACGTGATACCTCCGAAGCATAAACACGTGGAATACCGGATGAACCCCTGATAGGCTGGGAGGTAAATCATGCTTATAGGCAACCTCCCCAACTCGCCTCAACACCTCAAATGGGCCTATAAACCTGGGGCTTAGCTTGCCTTTCTTCGCGAATCTCATAATACCCTTCATCTACGAGACTTTCAAGAGAACATTATCTCCGACCATAAATGATTCATCACGCACCTTCTGATCCGCATAACTTTTCTACCTGGACTGTGCCGTGCAAAGCCACTCCTGAATCAACTTCACCTTTTCCAAGGCATCCTTTACCAAAACAGTACCACTGTCGCCAATCGCCATCCCATCAGCTTATCAAAAACCCAAGCCCATAAGATCCCATTTGGACAACCTCGGTCTCGTATGACCTATGTAAGGAAACAACAACAATATTTTTTTTAAACCTCAAGCAAGGCATGAACTATACTTATATAAAGTAATAAAACTGTAAGACCTCAAGCAAGGCATGAACCATACTTGTACCAAGTAGCCAAAATTGTAAGACCTCAAGTGAGTCATGTTCAAATTTATAAGACCTTACAAAAGGCATAAACACGATTGTTTATCGTGAAAATGGTAATAACAATTAAATTTGATTATGGGACTCTAAAAATATGTGATCTATTTTTATGCCGGTTGTAGGGCAGTTGATGCTATGCGTGAGACTTAGAAACGAAATAAGAGTTAAAGAATAAAGTGATAATCAAACCGATAGGTTGGCAATTAGGGCCTCGAGCTTGTCGATTCGAGGTCCTCGAGGTCGATTCCGGGGCTCGACTGCGAGCTATTGAAGGTGACCGAAGTATGACTAACAATAATGATAAAATGAAAGAAGGCTCTTTATGGCCAATGATAAGCAATAAATGATGAACAATAATGAAGATAATAAATGGAAGCAATAATATCAAGAGAATATGTAAGAGAGCAGAGAGAATGTTCTTTTATATTTCGTATGGAGCAACTGAAGCAACCAGTCCCTAAAAAATGACAAGGACTCCCTTTATATAGGAGGGAAATCCAAACATAGTACAAAATACATTAATTACATAGATATGGGATGGGATAGGTGAATGACGCCCTGATTTGGGTTCAGTACAACCCACTAGACTTTGTTAGTCCTAGTCGTGTGTCTTGGGAACTCCCCATTTCTACCATAGCCGGGGTCAACATTATCTCAAGGTCGAGCGTCGATGAACCTTGAGGAAGGAAAACTCGACCGTAGCCTTGTAGCCTCGAGCCTTCGCGATGATCTTTCGAGGTACCTTGATTACGAGATATCGGACCCTCCGATTCTACCGTATACAGATAGTCCCCGCGTTTCTTAGAGTAGAGTGACAAGAAATGACTTTGACAACCATATTTCCGAATTTCTCGTGATGATATCATATTGACGGTGTAAGACTTTGTGATAACCAGAACGTCCTGTTGGTCCATTTTTCCAGAATTATTCACTACACTGTCGACCTTTATTCTTCAGAACACCATATCGTCGTCAGTCCATTTTTA
>NW_017684233.1:0-7748 GCF_001879085.1 Nicotiana attenuata
ACGAACATATCCCATAACCTCATTCAAACTTGTTCCAAACTTCGGAACGCTCAAAACAACATCACAACACCAAATTCGCATCGAATTCAAGCCTAAGAATTTTAAAATCCTCCAAATTACTCTTTTGATCAAAAACCCGATCAAACCATGTCCGAATGACCTGAAATTTTGCACACACGTCCCAAATGACACCACGGGACTACTGCAACTCTCAAAATTCCATTCCGACCCCTACATCAAAATCTCACCTATCAACCGGAAAAATGCCAAAATCTCACTTTCGCCAATTCAAGCCTAAACCTTCCACGGACTCCCAAAATACATTCTGATCACGCTCCCAAATCGCAAACCACCTAGCGGAGCTAACCAAATCATAAAAATTCTGATCCGAGATCATATACGAACAAGTCAAATATTGGTCAAACCTTTCAGATTTCAAGCTTCAAACTGAGAACTGTTCTTCCAATTTCATTCCGATTACCCTGAAAACCAAAACCAACGATTTACCTGAGTCATAATACATCACACGGGGCAAGTCATGCTCGAGAACTGGCGAGCAAAGTGTAAAAGCTCAAAATGACCGGTCGGGTCGTTACTTCCTCCCCCACTTAAACATACGTTCGTCCTAGAATGTGTCCAGAGTTGTTCCAAAAGCCAACCAATCGCTGAATAACCTTACCACGCATATACCGGGGGTGATCCCACATCACCCTATCTCATATAGGTCCAATAACACCTTGTAACTGAAATTTCACAATCCAATCTAGCCCATAAACCATAGAATCACATTTCCACTTCTGAAATCTTCAATACGATCAGAATCCCACATTTATACTGTGAATAAACCCGAACAAGCTGTAACAACCCATACCTGCAACCTCAGGTGCAATTACATGATATACCACATAACTCAAACGCTTGCAGCTATAACTTCTAATCACAGCAGCTGCACACAACAACCGAATACCTATAGAAAACCTCTTATCAACTAAAGTCTCATCCCAACACTTTCATATACTGCCAGTGATAAATAAAACACACAGTAAGCCATAACCATTTCTTAGATCAGCTATTCATGAAGCCACTTCTCCTTTGGCAAAGACCATAGCAAATTTCTGAGCCGAACTTTGATATTTATCCTCCCAACATACTGAAACCGAATCCGTTCGTATTCATTAAAGATACCCACGATCTCATCTAATCCAACACAAATACTCTGGTGACATGAAACCTCAATACAGACTAAAGCCACAACTTGCGCAATACGTGCTCCAATAAACATCAATTCGAACATACTCAAATCATGAAAATGACTCAATTGAAAGAGCTGTACCGCAAGCTCACCATGCTCGAAACCGACAACCACGCGCAATTGATGACCGGAACCAAAGCAAATTATCATACCCACGGTGAAGCAAATAACATACACCACACAAACCCAAAAGGACATAACCGATACGCCATTCACCGAGCAACACCCAATTACTCTTTCCGCTCGACTTCCACTGTGAAACCTCATTAGAACCGCACCATATGTGCCTATAACCAACAAATCATAACGCCTCGCAACGCAGAAAGGTAGCTCATAGATCTCCTCAGATTTACTAATAAGCTCAATAACACTCGAATCAACACATCCCTCAACAATACAATTCGGAGCCAACCAAGCCGACCCAAGTTAGAACACACATCCACATTGGCTGGCCAACAGACCCCTTATCAAGGAAACCTTGGAACTTCTCCCTCAACTCCTTTAACTCTGTCCGTGCCATACGATACGGTGCCCGGCATCAAATCCATACCGAAGTCAACAACCTTGCCCGGCCACAAGAAACACATCTGAGAAAGTCCCTCACCACCGGAACTGAATCAATATGAGGAGACTCTGCACTGACATCCATCACGAGAGCCCAAATAAGAAAGACAATCCTTCCCAGTCGTCCACTGGTCTTCAAAATATGAAACCACTCTACCAAGGACATGATCTGTCGAACCTCGCCACTCAATCTGTGGCATTCCCGGCATAGCCAACAGCGCCGCCTTAGCACAATAGCCCAGAATAACACGACACGGAGACAACCAGTCTGCACCTAACATCACATCCAAGATCTGACATACCAAGCTGCAAATGATCCACTCGGGTCTCCAGACCCCGATAGTCACTACACAGTGCCGATACACACGACCCGAAATCACAACATAACCGGAATATGAGAACTTCCAGTCTCCAACTCCATATAGTACACGAATCACCATACCTGACCCCAGTTCCGCCGTCCGAATACATACCACCTCTTTAATACCCAATCATTCCACGAGAGATATTCTAACATTCTTCTGTGCCTCCAAGCAAACTCAGATATCAACAGCCGATCTACAAGAAAGTGCCGCAATACTACCGAAGTACCTTCAACTAAATCACATTGCCTTTTTCTGAAACATATACCCTCGTCAAATTACCTCCAACTAGCAATACCATTTCATTAATCATCTGAAGGTCATTTTACCTAATCATATGAAGCGCATTTCTCTAATTATCTGAAACTGCCCGTGCTGCCTAAGAATTTTATGGCCTTCCGTGCAGAGCTGAACCGTAACCTTACACAGGCAAATCTCAATCCTCCACACATACCGCATATACCAATCCATCCTAAAATAATATGAGAATTTCATATCCCTTCCGAGCCGCAAGCAACTATGTACTCAACCAACCAAGAACTTTCCATTGATCCTATTCAGAAGAAAATCACTACACCTCCCCTGTTCCTCATGCCAGCAGAAATTATACATCTCTAGCCACGGTAGAAAACAACAAGAACTCTCTGACTCCCTTTTGCACAAACAAGCCTGTCAGGACTGAATCCTCCTAGCTCAACCAACCTACGCGGGACACTAAAACCCAAGAGCACTACTGCAAAATACCTGTAGAAACTCATTACCTCGTAAACACCCAAAGAGCTAATCATATCCTTACCATACCGATCTGGCCTACTACCAAGCTATCTCATCTATGCGAGCTTCCTTCTGATTTACCTTCACTTGATACTCTTTCTTGCTATAATATCACATTTCCTCAACCCAAACTTACCACATGAGACCCAAGCATAATACCACACGGCCTAAGGCTCACATCCCGCTGACTACTCTTTTAATGTTCTCAAAAGCACCACATTCAAGATACCTACCCTGAAAGGACTTACTGCGAATCCCAAAGCCATTACTTTCGCCTTCCCGATACTGATATATAAAATCCCATACTTAATATAGAAAATACCACAAGTCTTGCCGTCTTCCACTGAAAACTCAGTTTCTAAACATAAGTTCAACTTGAAAGCCTCCAATTATTGCATGAAAAATCTTGAACGCAATGGAACCATTCTCTAGAGTCATCCACTCTACTCAAACCGCAGTTTGATTGTTTAAACGAACCAAACAACCTGTGCTTCATTAGCACTTCGACACTGCAGAATGTAACCTCATTCCAATATAATCAAGAAACTTCCTGCCCTATGCACCGGGCATTCCTTACCAACAACAACTCAAGTCATTCCCCGGTTCTCGTACACCCATAAAGCATAACATAACCTTATTTGAAATTTCCTTTACTCGAGCCATAACTGATTCACAAATACGCCTCGAACTGAAACCATTATAGCACATAACCGTGCAATCAACTATTCAATAGCAGACTCCCCCACTTGGCTCAAAGCCATAGATCAAAACACACACCATAAATCATAACGCATATACTTTATTGCTTCCATAATACCATAGTGAGATTTACTTAACCCTTCATAGGCTCGTGGAACACAGACCATCTGGTACTTCATATCTTCTACAAATCTTGCATTTACTCTCGTAACGATTAAACCCACTCTCTTAAGCGACCCAAATTAAATTCACACATATATTTCACTTGTAAATGGGATCTTCTAACAGACAACATAAGGATCACACAAATCCAGAACACTTTGCAGGGGATAACCCACCTGCTTCGCCTTATACTAACATTTTTGTATACCTTCCACCTTCATAACCATTACGCAGTCACTTAGTCTTCCTGAGTCTGAACTCATACCGTAACATGAAATCTGCTTCACTCCCAATTTAGGAGACATGAAAAGATTCTTCACACACCCATAACTCGGGGCTATACATCCAATCACAATGGAAATCAAACACCTAATAGATCATCTATCCTCCAGCAGACCCTTTTCGTCGCTTCCAAATCATATGATCACATCTCGTAGTCATAACATACTCATCGCGTAGCTATCCAGTCATTACTTCCATTAATAGAGACACAACAGCACATATAGATCCAGGAACACGTGCTCATGCAACCAACAGTTCAGAGCTCAAGCTATAGGTAAAAATAGGGCCTCAAGTCCTTCAAACTGGCCCAATATCAACACATAGAGATCATATCTCGCCCCTCGATCAGGGAATCACAAGCCATCGGTGCACATCTGATACTGAGCGCTCGTTCGCGCATACGAATGCGTGGAAGGAATTCAAAGAGTTATATTTCAAGCTAAATCTAGGACGCACGATAAGAATTTCAAGAATGTGAATTTCTTCCTAAAGGTTCTGCAGCCTCCCGAGGATAAGTACAGACGTCTCCGTACCGATCCGCGAGGCTCTACTAAACCTGCTCATGACTCATGAGACCTATGTAACCTAGGCTCTGATACCAACTTGTCACGACCCAAAACTCAGACCTGGTCGTAATGGCTCCTCTCGTGAAGACAAGGCCAGCCGACACAACACCCATATTAACCCTTTTAATCATTAATAGCCATTTCAATGCCTTTAATTAAACACATATTTCATAGTATAAGTCTAAATGAACAGTGCAGAAATAACATACCAGCCCGACATCGGGGTGTCACTAGTCATGAGCATCTACTACAACTGCCTAACTATATCAAGACCAACATGGTAGGGAAAGGTCACAATTATACATAAGGAAGAATAAGGAGGGAGAAAGCCGAGCCGCGATCACCGGGCAGCTACCTTGCTAACTCTGATGAAAGCTGCCACCAAGCTCGGGAAATACCTGAATCTGCACACAAGGTGCAGGGAGTAATGTGAGTACTCCAACCCAGTAAGTAATAAAAGTAAATAAAGTTTGAGCAATAAGAAATATTGAATTCCACATTTATGATGAACTCAATAAGAACAATAGGCTTTCAAATCAGAATACGAGTCAATCATGTCATTAAATTCCAGCTTTTGGTAAAAATCATTTGAAAGTACCTTCCAACAGTTTCAGTAGGGGTTCAATACCATTTATAATAAAAGAGATGAAAACAATAATCGGCCCTTCAGCAAAACATAGTTCGTAAACAGCCCCTCGGGCAAAACAGGAATCATAAACACCTCATAACATAAAAATCTCAGTGGAAATACAAAGCCAAATCAGTGATTAAATTTTGAACATCTCATAAAACCCCATCTTAAATGAAGTTGTTTAAAAACATTTGTTCAACATTTTCGATACAGGCTCAGTATAAAGATGAGTGAACGCAGTAAACAAATCAGCATATTCGATAGAAACTCACTTTAAAGAGGAGTGAACATCAATAAGTTCATAAGCAGGCCCCTCAGGCAAAACATCACCCATGTGCATGTATATATGTCTATCGCCCCTCGGGCAAGCCTCTCAGTCACTCGTGACTCATCTCTTACCAATTAACGCTCCCACTTAGCACTCACACTCAATAGGGGTCCCCAAACCGCAGGTGCGAAAACACCAGAAACAACAAAACTTCAGCAACTTCTAAACTTCAAAATGGTCCGATTGACCACCCGAAACTCATTAGAGGCCCCCGGGACCTCAACCAAAGGCACCAACATATCCTAATACCTTATTCAAACTTGTTTCGATCATCAAAACACATCAAACAACATTAATTCAACCAAAACACCTCGAATTCAAGCCTAAGTTTCTAAAAACTTCCAATTTCTGCTTTTGATCAAAAACCTTACCAAACCACGTCCGAATAACCTGAAATTCTGCACACACACCCCAAATGACATAACGAAGCTACTGCAACTCTCGGAATTCCATTCCGACCCATATATCAAAATCTCGCCTATCAACGGAAACTGCCAAAATATCAACTTCGCCAATTCAAGCCTAAATCTACTCCAAACCTCCAAAACCCATTCCGATCACACTCCTAGGTCATAAATCACCTCCCGAAGCTAATCAAACCATCGAAACTCACATTCGAGCCCTCTAACACACAAGTCAACATCTGGTCGACTTTTCCAACTTAAACCTTCTTAAAAGAGACTAAGTGTCTCAACTTTACCAAAACCAATCCGGATTCAATCCAACCAACCCGATACCTCAAAACACAGATGAAAAAGCAATAAGAAGCAGAAATGGGGGAAACGGTGCGGTAACTCATGAGACGACCGGCTAGGTCATCATATCCTCCCCAACTTAAACAAACGTTCATCCTCGAACGAGTCAAGAAACATACCTGAAGCCTCAAACAGGTGGGGATATCTGCTCCGCATCTCCCGCTCGGTCTCCCAGGTAGCCTCCTCCACGGGCCGACCTCTCCGCTGCACTTTCACCGAAGCTATATCTTTTGATCTCAACTTCCGAACCTGACGCTCCAATAGCTGCTGGCTCCACATCATAAGTCAAATCACCCTCCAACTGAACCGTGCTGAAATCCAGAACATGAGACGGATCTCTAATATACTTCCGGAGCATAGAAACATGGAAAACCAGATGCACACTCGACAAGCTGGGTGGCAAAGCAAGCTCATAAGCCACCTCCTCAATCCTCAGAAGTACCTCAAAAGGCCCAATGAACCGCGGACTCAACTTCCCTTTCTTTCCGAATCTCATAACACCCTTCGTGGGCGAAACCTTCAACAAGACCTTCTCACCAACCATGTAGGACACATCTCGAACCTTCCTGTCAGCATAACTCTTTTGCCTCGTCTGTGCTGTACGAAGTCTCTCCTGAATTACCTTCACCTTATCTAAAGCATCCTGAACAAAATCTGTCCCCAATAGCCTAGCCTTACCGGGCTCGAACCAACCAACTGTAGATCTACACCGCCTCCCGTACAAAGCCTCATATGGAGCCATCTGAATACTCGACTGGTAGCTGTTGTTATAAGCAAACTCTGCAAGCGGTAGAAACTGATCTCATGACCCTCCGAAATCAATAACACAAGCGCGTAGCATATCCTCCAATATCTGAATAGTGCGCTCAGACTGCCCGTCCGTCGGAGGGTGAAAAGTTGTGCTCAACTGCACCTGAGTACCCAACTCTCACTGAACAGACTTCCAAAACTGGAAAGTAAACTGAGTGCCCCGATCTGAAATGATGGAAACTGGGACACCATGTAATCGAACAATCTCCCGAATATATATCTCTGCTAACCGCTTTGAAGAATAAGTAGTACAGATAGGAATGAAGTGCGCGGACTTGGTCAGCCGATCCACAAACCCCCATATAGCATCGAACTTCTTCAAAGTCCGTGGAAGTCCAACTACAAAATCCATAGTGATCCGCTCCCACTTCCACTCTAGAATATCCATCCTCTGAAGCAAGCCACCCGGTCTCTGATGCTCATATTTCACCTACTGACAATTGAGACACCGAGCTACAAATCCCACAATATCTTTCTTCATTCTCCTCTACCAATAATGCTGTCTCAGATCCTGATACATCTTCGCGGCTCCTAGATGAATAGAATACCGCGAGCTATGGGCC
>NW_017684234.1:0-7746 GCF_001879085.1 Nicotiana attenuata
GCCGAAATCAAACTGCGCCCATTTGAAAAAATAGTGTCGACAGCGATATTATGGCCTTGAAGAATGGGATCGACAGCACATTGAATGACGCTGAAAAGACAAGTCTATGGGGATACCTCAGTTATCGTGAAGGTTGGCTTCATAAGTATGATGTCGTCAATGTGATATCATCACAGGAAGTTTGAAGAATCGGATGTCAAGGTCGTTTCTCATCGTTCCTCTCTAAGAAACGCAGGGACTATCTATATACGGTGAAATCAGAGAGTCCGATTTCTCATCACTGAGGCCCTCAGAAGATCATCTCGAGGCCTCGAGGCTAAATAGCTATGGCCGAGTCTCCTCCCTCGAGGGTCATCGACACCCGACCCCAGGACGATGCAAACCGCGGCTATGATGAAGATGGGGAGTTCCCAAGGTGGACGGCTAAGACTGACAGAGCCTAGCCGGTCTACTCTGAACCCGAATCAGGGTGTCATGTCTAGTTGTCCCATCCCAAATCTTTATAACTAATGTATTTTGTACTAAATGGGGATTTCCCCTCCTATATAAAGGGGATCCCTGCCATTATGTAAAGGGCGGTTGTTCTAATTGTTCATGCGAAATATACAATAACTCTCTCTCCTTTCTTGCTAACATACTCTCTCGATATTGTTGCTCTTATTTATTACTTTCATACTTGTTCTTCATTTATTGCTTATCATTGGTCACAAAGAGCATTCGCTGATTATTTTACAACTGTTAGCCCTTCCCCGATTACCCTTAATAGCTTGAGCCCGAGCCCAGGAATCGACCTCGAGACCCCGTATTGATCAGTACGAGGCCCCGATTGGTCAGCTCATCGATTCAATTGTAACTCTATTTTAGCTTGCATCTCGTCTCTAAACTTCATACATATAGCATCATGTGCTTAAACAACTAGCATAAAAATAGATCACGTATTTTTAGAGTCACATCAACAAATTTAATTGTTATTACCATTTTCACGGTAAATAATGTTTTTGTGTACTGAGTGTAAATTGTCTGTGATTTCTTCTCATTTACTGATATTGTTTGATTGTACTGTTGCACCTTACACTGTCTTACTTTGCCTTATATATTTAAAACCGGTAGGGCCCTGACCTTCCTCGTCACTACCCGACCGAGGTTAGGCTTAGCACTTGCTGGGTACTGTTGTGGTGTACTCATGCTTTTTCCTACACATGTTTTTCGTGTGCAGATCAACGTACATCGGCTCAGTCATATAATTAGCAAGGCGAGGCAATCTCTATAGACTTTGAGGTATATCCGCCATTTGGGTGATTGTGAATCGACTAATCAAGTCCGCGCACATCATTCCTGTGTGTACCGCCTACTCCTCAGAGCGGTTGGCAAAGATTTATATCCGGGAGATTGTCCGTCTGTATGGTATTCAAGTGTCCATTATTTCAGATAGAGGTACTCAGTTCACATCATGGTTCTGGAGGGTCGTACAGCATGAGTTGGGTACTCGGGCAGAGTTGAGCACAGCATTTCACCCCCAGACGGACGGATAGTCCGAGTGCACCATTAAAATTCTTATGGATGTGCTCCGTGCGTATGTGATGGAGTTTGGAGGTTCTTGGGATCAGTTCTTTCCACTGGCTGAGTTTGCTTACAACAACAGCTATCAGTCCAACATTTAGATGGCGCCGTATGAGGCCTTGTATGGTAGGCGGTGTAGGTCCACGGTGGGTTGGTTCGAGCAGGGCGAGGCTAGATTATTGGGCACAGACTTAGTACAGGATGCTTTGGATAAAGTCAAGGTGATTTAGGATAGACTCCGTACAAGCCCAGTCCAGACAGAAGAGTTATGCGGATCGGAAGGTTCGAGATATTTCCTATATGGTTGGATAGCGGGTCTTGCTAGGGGTTTTTCCTATGAAAGGCGTTATGAGATTTGGGAAGAAAGAGAAATTGAGTTCGAGGTTCATTGGGCCTTTTGTGATATTGCAGCGTGTTGGTGAGGTTGCTTATGAGCTTGCCTTACCTCCCAGCTTGGCAGGAGTTCATCCGGTATTTCATGTTTTGATGCTCCGGAGGTATCACGGTGATCCATCGCACGTGTTGGATTTCAGTTCCGTCCAGCTGGACAAGGATCTATCTTAATTGAGGAGCCAATGGCGATATTGGACAGACAGGTTTGTAAGCTGAGGTCAAAGAACATTGCATCAGTGAAGGTTTAGTGGCGGGGTCAGCCGGTCGAGGAGGCGGCTTGGGAGACCAGCAGGATATGCGCAGCCGTTACCCTCATCTTTACACCACTTCAGGTATGTCTCTATACTCGTCGAGGACGAACGAATATTATTAGAGGGGGAATATGTAACGACCCGGCCGGTCGTTATAAAAATTTATGCCTGGTTCCCCTATGAACTACATTCCTTGTGTTTGTTACTGCTATTGTGAGTTGTCGGGAGGATTCGTTTGGTGTTTCAGAGTGTTTTGGGACACTTAGTCCCAAAATGAGAGTTTTAGCCTTGGAATCTGGACCGTAGTCGAAGAAGTGTGAAGACGGCCTCGGAATGGAATTCCGTTGGTTCCGTTTGCTCCGTTGGGTGATTTCGGGCTTAGGGGCGTGTTCGGATTGTGTTTTGGAGGTCCGTAGCTCAATTAGTCTTGAAATGCCAAAAGTTGAATTTTTCAAGTTCGGTTCGATAGTGAGATTTTGATATCGAGGTCGAAATGGAATTACAGAAGTTGGAGTAGGTTCATTGTGTCATTCGGGACGTGTGTGTAAAATTTCAGGTAATTCGGATGAGATTTGATAGTCTTTTTAACCAAAAGCGGAAATTTGAAGTTTTGGAATCCTTAGACTTGAATCCGAGGGTGTTTTGATGATTCGATGTTGTTTTGAGTGTTCCGAAGGTAGGCACAAGTTTGATTAGTGGTATAGGACTTGTTCGTAGTTTTGGTTGAGGTTCTGGGGCCTCGGGATGATTTCGTAAGGTTGTTGGAAGAATTGGAAGTGGTTTGGAGCAGCTGTAGCTGCTGATCTTCTGCCATAACCGCACCTGCTGTTGGGGACCACAGGTACGGAGCCGCGGAAGTGGCGTTAGCATCGCAGAAGTTGAAAAGGGGAGAGCCAGCAGGGACCGCAGAAGCGGGCGCTTCATCGCAGAAGCGGCACCGCATATGCGTAAGAGCAATCGCAGGTGCAGAAGATGGGTTTTTAATGAAATGTCGCAGGTGCGACTGTCGATGCCCCCTTTTTCTCGTGAAATCGGGTTTATTACATTTGGGAGGACAACTTGTTCCCTTTTGGGAATTGGGTTTAAGAGAAGTGAAGAGTCGCCACCTAATGATTAAAGTGCATTAGGACACTAAGAAGGGATTTTTTGGATAACCAGAGATTGGGTAAGGGCTTGAAATTATTCCAAGGGGAAGGTGTTAGGCACCCTTCAGAATCCACTAGTGTGGTTCCCGGCCAAGCTATTGTTGTGTCTTTAGGTATGAATAACATATAGACAAATAAGGCTTCACATAAGAGGGGATTTTCACATAAAGGTTGCAAATAGATGGAGTGAAAAGAAACGAAAGAAAATCTGAATTTTGAGAGACAAAAAAAATAGTTTGAGAAATTTGAAAATAAACAATAAAATAAACAAGTAAAAGAGAGGGGGGGTCCTAGGTTTATAAATAATATGGATCACTCCACACAACACCCGGTAACCACTTATACACGTGGTTTTATCGCGTGGTCATCATATCCATATCTACCTTTTCCCACGCCGTTAAGGTATTAAACGCGGAATGGTCTCGTTTCACTTATTGCATGCTATTACCTGCCCCAATCCTATCAGTCCCGGAGGCATTTGGGACTACTAATCCTAAAGGGAAAGGGTATGAGGTTTTATAGTTTTAAAAGGACAAAATTCTAGGGCGACAATCAAAACACATAGAGAAAATATGGGAAAGGCCTTCAAACACATAAGGCTCAAACAGATCTCCTTACATCAGAGAAAGCATATAGTTTAGTATGTCTTGCACGTACTGATTAGGGTCTGATTAAATTTAAAAGTTAAAGCAGGCTGATTTATCACATATTTTCAGATAAGATGTCCGAATTAGACCTGCCCGCTGGTTGTAGTTAATAAAGACTATTGCAGTTTATAACTTTTACCATAAGGCTTGCCTAAGTGATAGACAAAAACCTATAGGCATGATGTCTACAGATTTCAGAAATAGGAAAATGAACTGATTAAATGCTGATTTAAAGGGAAGTTGCCAGTTAGAAAAATGAATTTTAGAAAACACGAGTTCTGCTGTTGGTAACGCATTATTATTGCTAATTTTAGACTCATATGCGAGTGAGGCTATTCAGATTTGAGTTAGAGCCCCTATAGGCATGCTTTCTATGTGTTTGCCAACTTAGAACATTGTTATAGATATAGAAGAGTGCAGAAATCCTATAACATGATATCTAGGTGTTGCATTATTTTACTTAAGGCCTATAAACACGTTTGCCTAGTGAAAAGCAGGTATGCAAGAATCAGAAAAGACCTATTGGCATATTCTCTACTTGCGTGTGCAGAAGATGTAGACATAATATCTACATGGAAGTGTAGAATCCCAATAGTCATGATATCTAAATGAGAATGCAGAGTTTCTTATAGACATGATAGCTAAATGAGATGCAGAAATCTTATAGGCATGATAACTACATGAAAATGCATGTCTTATAGGCATGGTAACTATATGAAAGTGCAGAAATCTTTTTGGCATGGTAACTATATGAAAGTGCAGAAATCTTGTAGGCATGGTAACTATATGAAAAATACTGAAATTAGAGATTCCTATAGGCAAGTTATCTACCCTTTTCATGCATAGTCGCCCCTCCCTCTTCACTAAACATCCCCAAAAGTTTATTACAAAGTTATTACAGCCCAGAATGGAATAAGAAAAGCAAAATAACATCAGAAATTAAAACTACAACCAAGGGGAGCCTAATTCAGACTCCTTGTCTGAAACATGAGATGAACCAACTCCAAAGATCCGATTTCAAAAGTCTTTCTCTCATTTGGGGTGTCTTAGAGTTCCCTAGGAGCCTCTTGTGGACTCCGGGCAGTGCTCACACCCAAATACACTACAGGATTAAGACATAATGCAGTGTGGAAAGGCCAGCCCTCAGGTGTCCAAGTTCAGAGGGAACTCAAGGTCCCAAAGCAAGGCTCACAAGAGAAGGGCAGAACTTAGAAACTAGAGAGAGTGTAAGTGCAGAAGGGGAAATCTGAATGGGGGGAGGAATAGGGAATAGCTTAAAATCAGTGCACATAGGGGTATAGGGAAGTGGGGAATTTGCAAGAACACAAGAAGAGCAAGCTGATGGGCATACCTAGCAATGGGATGTGCTGGCATACCCTCCAGCCTGTTTTAGAGGTTAAGACCTCATTGGTTCAGGACCCAGTTCATGGACAACAACTGTTGTTGCCATGCCCTAAGTCATTACTCACAAACACATAGGGGTAATGGGATAGGGAGCAAAGATTCACAGTAGAAACATGCAATAGAACATATGCATGCTAAGTTAAATATTGAACTCTACATAGATAGTAAAGTAGACATGGATATAAAGACTGTAAGTAAACACATTGGGGTGATGCTGAAAACTAAAATTGGGACATACCAGCTTCAAGGAAACAAGTAAGAAAAGCAGTAGTCTTGTAAAAGCCAAAGTGCAGACAGGAAGGCAGAATACTTTTAAGCGAGAGTTCAGAAGAGATTGTGAAATTTGTGTAATTTGAAGTGTGTTCAATCGTGTGTGCTTTGTGAAAAGAGGGGTCGTGTATTTATAGTGTGGAAGTCATGAGGAAATAAGGTAAGAAAATAATTGAAGACTGATTGTAAATCAATCACATAAGACTCCCTTTAATTAAGGGATTCAAATTCAAACGGGTATAAAACAATTAAGGAAAGAAATTAATCAAACACTTGTGTAAAGCATGCAATTGAGGGTATATACATAAAGGTTATTTAAGGACAAGGTCTCTGAAATACAAGGTTGTACAATTTAAGGAAAGAAAATCAACTAACAGCCAAGAAATCACAAGTTCTGAGATTTGGTATGAATGAACCAAGTTAGAAAGATGGAAAAGGTTTTCACTTAAGGAAAATCAGTAAACAATCAATTAGACCTATTAAAAAGGAATTCTAAGTCAATCACTAGTTTGAAAACCTCTTTGAAGAAAGATTTATCACACATATAAAGCATACAGTCACGTTTAAACATGAAAAAACTGTCATGCCAATCAGTAGAAGAGTCTAGTGTAGAAGAAATTTAAAAGTTGAGAGTTGTATGTAAGCAAAGAAGTTCAGACTTAGTTCAAAAACTCAAAAGTTAGTCTGAGAGTGTCAAGGGTTCTAAAATAGAACCTAGTTTAATCACATGACCAAACCTCGGCAGAACCCCCAAATTCTAGGTTTTCCACCTTGAATCAAATACAGAGATGAGGAAGCAAGTAGTCGAAACAGGCTCAGGGGTTTCTTTCAGAAACTCATAAGAACACATGCAAACACAGTAGAAAGAGTAGAAGAAACATGCTTAAGAAAGTTTTTTATCAGAAAAAACCTAAACGAGGATCACTAGGAGGAAATTATCAAAGAACACAGTAGAAAGGTATAGTATAGCAGGACATAGCAGAAGAAATACCAGAACATAGTAGAAAGCACATGAGAACATAATATGGAAAACATGGTAGAAGAAACACAAGCGTGGAGCATATAGAAAAAAGTAAAGAACATTCAAGAATGGAGTATAAAACTCTGTAAAAGACCATACAAGAACATGGTAAAAGAAAAAGCACAAGAACACAGTAGAAAGCATGCGAGAACATGATATAGGAAACACAGTGAGATAAACATGTGAGAGCAGGGTATAGAGACACAGTAAGAAAACGAAATATTAGAAAGCACAGAAGAACATGTGTGGTAGAAAGGAAACATATGAGCACAGTAGAGATAAATACACACAAAGAAAGGTAAAAGAAAAGTCGGAGAAACATTTTAAGCATTTCAGAAAACCCTAAATCGAAAAAGAATCGATTTTGAAAGTAATTTTTGAAAGAAAGTTGGGGAAACCGTTTGAAAACTCAAATAGAGCATGGATACACAACAGATCTAAGAAAAATCGGAGAAAACCTCGAATAGTTAGGGTTTCAGAAGAACCCTAAAATGAGAAAGGCTTTGAAAAAGGTCCGATCTGAGTCGGAGAAGATCAGAATCAGGTTCAGAAGACCAGGATACGCCGGAGCAAAGCCGGTGATGGCCATAGAACATTGGATCGGTGGAGATCTGAACGAACACATTCGAGGTCAGACCTCGAACCTTTGAGTACCAAGCGTATAAGAGCAAAGGGAGGTGAGTTTAAGCCTCCCATTGCCTAAGAAGCCATGGATTCCGGTGGTTTTGAGGTTGGAGACGGTTGGAGACGATTAGGGTTTTGAGAACATTCGAGGGAGTTTGAGAGAGTGGGGTGATTAGAGGCGTCTGATAGATGAGGAATGAGGGGATTAGGGTAGTCATTAAAAAGGCAAGAATGAATAGGGGTCGTTGATCTCAAAGATCAACGGCCTGGATAAGAGGGGATCTGGGCCGGGTAGGTTTTAGATGGGTCAGGGGCGGGTTAAATCGAAATTGGGCTAGCCCGTTTAAGATTGAAATTGGGTTTTAATTGGGGGTTGATTTGGGCTATAATTGAAATGAAACAGGGCTAGTATTTAAATAGCCAGTTTTTCC
>NW_017684235.1:0-6759 GCF_001879085.1 Nicotiana attenuata
AAATAAAGATATAGCAACTAAAAGAAAGCTAAATCGAATCGGAATAGGATAAAGAACGCACGAAGGATCAGAGAGAAAGAGGATTCTAAAAGCGAAAAGCCTAGAAGACTAGATTGTCAGACTCGGAGGTAGCAGTAAGATCTCTGTCTCCAGAGAAGGCATGAGGGTTTTCTAAAAGTCTCCTTACTAGACCTAACATCCTGTCATCGCTTTCAGATACAAGGAAGTTGGACTAGTTATTAGACCAACTATCTCACGCTCTCTCTCTCAAACCCAGCCAAAGGAGCACATCTAGTTGAAAGACTCTCATTCTTATTTAGAATGGGAAGATCTTTCAGTTCGTAAAAGCTTAAGCTTAAGAGCTTTATCCATAAGTAATGAGAGGAGACTTTTTGGATAATTTACTTCCACGAATAGACTGTTAGGCTAAGAAGAATAGGTTGGGATTGATCCCACCTTTGAAAGAGTGGTTTTGTTCTGTCAATACAGCTTATCGAGTTATCAAGCTGAACTGCCTTCTGTAAGGAGCTTGAATCGTTCGTTTACTCTAAGTCTTATTACCGACGCGATGGATTGCTATTTGAAAACACTTTCAATACAAAAAGAGCTCCTTCCGGCTATACTCTAGTTGGACAGTCTTAGTTCAGTTTGAGAAGTCAAGGAGGCACGAAGAGCTAACAAAGAGTCTTTATATTTGACTGTTTCTCCAGCTCTAACTGCATACCTTCTGTAAACCCCCCCCCCCCTCCGAGCCCTTTACTAAGACTCTTAGATAAGAGCAGTCTCCTATGATATGAATCAATCTTTCCCCAGAAGTCTAGAATTAAGCTTCTAAAGCACTAATAGGGTCGAGATCTCACTTATCAGATTCCATTGTGGAAGACACAATTTTTTCTGAAGAATTTGCCATGATATACCTGATCCATGCATAATATCATGAGAAATGGATACAAATTTTTCCTATTCCCCGTTTTGACTTTCTTTTGGAATCGTATTCTTTTAAATAAGATCTTCTCCCTTGCTCTTCCCTCTTCCTACGATGAAGACCTGCTAAGTGACTTCCGAAAGCTCCCACTATGACTAAAAAGCTCCCAATAGGCCACGTAGCAGCTTAAGCTTATATTATAATAAAGTAAGTAGGAAGGAGCGAAAGCTACTTGACCAGATGGGAGAGGCGACCAAAAGAAGCTGGTTCACCTTCTCTCCTCCGTTACAACATAGGTAGTTCCAATCCCGCATGGGCCCCCCGTGTCCTTCCTTAAGAGATGGAGAAATCGTTCCTCGATAGCTCAAAGCTGACCGGTACAACCCGCGTGCTTTCCTACTCGTCTTTATCTCTGACGATTAATCAACAATTCGAAGTGCTTTTCTTGCGTATTCTTGATTAACCAGCGTTTATATATAGATGTAGGAGGATCTGTTTGGGAAGTAAGAAGCCCCTTTGACATCTCTTCATCTGCAAATACGGAGTTGAAAGAAAAGAGACTTGACATACCAAAACTTCGCTCACGAGCTCGGAATAAACGGAGCGGAAGGGATCAAAAGTTCCAGGGAGAAAAAAAAGACGAGCACTTTGGGCCACGGAGTCAATGTTAAAGACAAGGCTAATGACCGCTGGATATTCAATCAAACTCTGTTTCAACTGCTGTGAAGCTACGAAACTTCGAGCATTGAGACCTTGAGTAAAAGCTTGAACAACCCAATCGTTAGTGAGCGGTGGCAAATCCATTCGCTCCATTGGAATCGAGATACAAACTCCCTGAGCATTTTGTTGTCTTTCTGTCTTACCTTGAAGAGGTCCGACTTTCTGGTAGCGACTTTAATGGCTCTGGCGTGTGCCTTTACGAAATCATCTGCAAGCATAGCAAATGAGTCAATAGAGTTAGGTGGTAAGTCATGGTACCATATCGTAGCACCCTTCGATAGAGTCTCCCCGAATTTCTTCAGCAACACGGATTTGATCTCGTCATCTTCCAAGTCATTTCCTTGATGGCGCATGTATATGAGGTGACGTGTTCATTTGGATCCGTCGTCCCGTTATACTTCGGAATCTCGGGCATACAAAACTTCTTTGGGATTGGCTTCAGAGCCACACTCGGGGGAAAGTTTTTTGGACAGACTTTTTGGAATCAAGTCCTTTCAGTATTGGTGGTGCCCCCAGAATTTGATCGACCCTAGGATTATAAGTTTCCACTTTCTTATCATTTTCCTCGATCTTCTTTTACCTGTCTCGATTCGCTTCATCCGTTCCTCGAGCATTTCCACGATAGCAGGATTGGTCTCCGATTCTCCTCCATTCGATCCTTTCACCATCGATTCGGCTCTACGAACAATTTCTTGTGATGGATCGAGCTCGATCCTGCTCGTTGCACGGTTCTAATTTTGGAGTTACGCTATCATGGCTTGCTGGTGTTACATCCCGTACCTTAGAATTAGGATGTGCCATAGTAAATCCACATGAGTTCGAAGGGATTATGTCTATTAGGAGGTCATAGAGGTTTAAGACATTATTATTATGAGACTCTGTAAGTTTACAACCTTGATACCATTAGATATTATGTTAGTGTGCTATTTTCTTTTAAGTGAAGTATTTTAGTAAAAGTTTTATAAGTATAATTTTGGATAATTACCATTATTACTATTTCCGGATATGATAAATTATACACATAATATAAGAAAGTTTATGAGATTTTCTTTATTGTAAAGATAGAAATTATTTTCTCACAAGAAAAGAAGGTTATTTTTTTTACCATTTAAGAATTAAGCGTACGAGAATTTTTACTCTTTATATGAGATTAGAAAAATTATAAGTTGAGAAAATATATGTATTTTTACATGGATATCTTAATAAAAGTAATAGTGTATGTATTTATTTTATGTGGTACCATATGACCATAGTAGGATGTATAAAGTGTATTAAAAATAAGTAGAATTTTAAGTAATTTGAAATAATTATTAATTATGCAGGTAATTGGTTAATTACCGAGTAACGGGACATTACCTAATTACTTAATAAGTAGATAAAGATTTAACTTTCCCCACAGTAAAAACTTACCCGCACCGGGTGTTTACACCAAACCAATAGATACATGGCATGTGTCTTGCATATGGACTTTGATCATTTAACCATGGTAAATTATATCCATTCTCATCTAATTAAATTAATTAACCATAGTGAGTTAATACAATTTGGTATAAACACCCGATTTGGATAAGTATTTATCCTTTCCCCACCCCCACCCCACGTGGCAGCAAGCCACTAAACCAAACAATTGACTCATAGTTTCTTTTAATTAGGTGGTCATCTAAGGTAATGTGGCAAATGACAATAAGCAAAGATGATCCGTTTTGACTTTACTTTCCATTGAAGCACAATTCATTACATGGCTTTATTCTACTTACATCATTTACGTGGGTTGACAATTGTTAATACTGCACGGAAATCGGATAATAGTACTGAACTACCTTATGTGATTTAGCTAGCTAAGTCAAAGCCTTGCAAGTGCTACTTATTATGGTAAAATGCTTTCTTAAATCGTCTAAATTACAAAGTGTTTCTACTTCAGATCACAAATAACAACTGAGTTTTTTTATTGCTATACTCTGAATAACAGAAGAGTTATTAGCCGTTCAGATCATCCTTTCATTCTTCTCACAACAAAGAGGGACAAGATTTTAGATCAGTGGGTTCAATTCTGACTCTATCTGGTGAATACAAGTTAATTTGGTCTACACTTTATCAAATTTCGACTTCCTCCATGCACATGTCGCGTTCCCAGTGTTATCAGCGTGAACATAATGATGAAAATGAATGCAAGAAAGATGATCAAAATGACATTAGGTATCTTAAGGTCACCCCTTCTTTCTTTTTAGCATGTTCCAAATTATACAGAAGAAATGAGCAAACGCATAATTTTCGTAAACAACTCTATTTATAGAAATACTAGGGGTCTCTGTGTTCTTGATTCCCATGTGACATATTATTACATCTTTTATTCATGAGTCTCAGAACAATACGCATTTGATAAAGTTTATCCGGAAGGAATATTGAGATTATTAATATATTTTCATGCATTTCATTCATTTATCCATGTACATTGACCCATGACCAGATGACGTTATATACGCATATTTATATATCTAGGAAAACGGTTACGGCGTTATATACGCACCACCACCCGATCAGCTGGTATACATTGATGATTTGCCCACAGTGGCCGAGATGATATGATGGGATGCCCTCAGAGGCTTAATGATGTTATGTACGTAAAGACCTATGCATTACATGACTTATATGCATATGCATGGCAATATAAATATTTCATGATTTATAGAGCTATCCAGACTTACAGGTTGAGTCATTTACTCCATATTTCTTCCATGTTCTTTATATACTGATTTACATGTCTTACATACTCAGTACATTATTCGTACTGACGTCCTTTTGTTGGGGATGCTGCATTCATGCCTGCAAGTATAGATAATCAGTTTGACGAGCCCTCATAGTAGACGAGATTGGTTTCAGCGAAGGATCGGTAAGACTCCACCTCATCCGGAGTGCAGCCGAGTCTATGAGTCATCGTGTTAGAAGTTTTCTACAAACTTATGGGTAGGTCGGTACCCTGCCCCATTTGATGTCAAATAATCTTAGAGGATTTGTAGACAGAGGTTCATTTTGTATAGTATGTAAGAGGCCTTGACGGCCCATGTGTATTCATGTTTTAAGAAAAATAGTTCAGTGATACAGTGCTTTCCCACTTACAGTTGTACATTATGAGTTGTGGCTATGTGGGCCCTTGATAGTTACGAAAGGAATGAGTTCAGCTAACATGACCTATGTATGTTTCAGTTTTGGTCGAATGATCATGAGTTACAGAGTGGTTCGCTCAGGCCAGTGCGGCACCGGGTGCCAGCCACGCCTCCCCAGGTTTGGGGCGTGACAGCTGAGTCTGCAACATTTCGAATATCATTCGAAGGCTAATCCCTCCTTCTTCACCACCCTATGCATTCTGATCGGCTGTTCGAGCATCCCTACGGACGCTATTTTCAGGATCGACGCCCAGATTTCCATTAATGGCAATGTGAGAACTGACGTCGATTGGATCCACGATCGGAGCCCCATCGGGGTTGATTGGAGGTACTCTGTTCCCTGGGGCGGCTATGTTATCGTTCTCGCCATGGAGACCAAGGCCATCGTTTGTGTGTGTGGGTGCTATCTGAGAGTTCAACATGTTGATCCTGGAATCAATGACACTTCAAAGAACAAGCATAAAATTATGCGTGTTACGGAAAAACACCAGGCAATCACTATTATCCTTAGCTCCATGGTGGGCGCGAAACTGTTTACCCTTAAAATTGGATAACAACTAAGTTAAAAGTGGTTTTAAGGATATGTGATTTCACTTGGCACAAAATGATAAATATGAGAATTAATGATAGAAATTACAGTAAAATATGGCAAACCAATGTGATGATCAATTATGACCCCCGAGCTAACTGAACTCGAACCAACTGAACAAGCTAATAAAAGTATCAACTGAGCAACAGAGCTTGCAAGAAATAAAATGTGATATATTGTTTTGATATGCGTGAGTGTAAGCTGATTACAAAATGATTAGAACCCTCTTTATATAGTAGATGAATCATATCTATGGTACAATTCTAATTACAGAAGTAAAATCCTATGATTAGCTAAACAACCGCCCTTGATTTGATTTGTTCCGAGATATTCGCCATGATCTTCGACCAGTCACGGATATTTTGCCTTTCCGTTGTTATGCTATCTTCGGTCTTGCTCGATGTCTGTCCCGTTCGACCTCGATCATTTCTGGTTTCGACCTTGTTGGGTACCTCGAAGCCGAACTTGGTACCTTATCCTCATATCTCGGTTAGATATGCTATGGGGCTTATCCTCGATCCATCCCCCTGGTCTCGGTTAACCAGTAAAATCGGTTGGCCCGATTTTAACCGTATACAACACAAAAATCGTCTATCCTTAGATTAGATTTCTTAACATGGCTACTTCATAGGCGGATCCAGGATTTAAATTTTATGGGTTCCTATAACGACTTTAAGTAAATATACAATAATAACTGGGTTCACAATTAAATATTTATGAATATCTAATGGATTTTTTAATACATATACATGATATATGTAAAAGCTACTGGGTTCACGGGAACCCATGTTCAATAGGCTGGATCCGCCCCTAGGCTACTCCTTAATTAGGTCATGGGATAATCATAGTACAGTTAAATTCAGAATATATTGTCACAGAGTCGTTCGATTTTCAATATCTAATTTTAATTGCCGTAAATAGAAAATTGAAATAGATATTATTTAATTGTCTGCAGGTTTCCAGTTTCAACAACAAATAATGAATCAAATAATGTCAAAAGAAGCAAGTCTGGTAAAACAAAACGGAAGTAATAAAGACGCTGCATAAGCAAAATAAAATAAAATGTGACAACAGAAGTGATGCAACATGCAGCGGGAGGGGATGGAAAGCAAAAACAAAAAAAAAAAGATAATTAGAAGCCTCCAGAGCCGCTAAGGGATTGTATTCAGGTTAGGCCACAGATGTCCATAGTCTTGCTCAGGGATAGATGTAGCTTAATGGTACAAGTTCAGCAGCACCCAATATCTTTTACGTAAACTCTATATTTGTCTTGAAAATCAATCTAGTAATTTTAAAGTGGTACAATTCACGATTTATAAAATTTAAATATATATATATATATATATATATATATATATATA
>NW_017684235.1:7352-7745 GCF_001879085.1 Nicotiana attenuata
AGGTAGTTGTAGCGGTTTTTCTACTCCGTACTGGGTGTAGGGCTAGTCTGATAGTGCCTTGTCTTAGAATGCTATTGGTTCATGTTGTGTTCATACTATTTTTTTGCCCGTTTACCTAGTATGTTGCCATCGTTACTGGTTATTGATATTGGTTTTTCCATCTAATTTTCTGCTTCTTAGGTTATTGGTATTATTTTTCTGGCCTTTGTTGTTGTTACTGATCTATTGTCTCTTTTCGTCTTATTGAGCTGAGGGTATATTGAATACAACCTCTATACCCATCAAGATAGGGGTAAGGTATGCGTACATACCAGGAGCCCGCCTGGAGAACATAGGCATCTATTTCAAGTTTTAACAATCAGGAGACCGCCTGGAAAACAAAGGTATTTATGT
>NW_017684236.1:0-756 GCF_001879085.1 Nicotiana attenuata
GGGTCATTCATGACAGACTGGTAGAGATACTGCCTAATTTAATTTCTGAGGAGCAGGCTGGCTTTGTAAAAGGCAGGAGTATTGTAGAGAATATATTGCTTACCCAGGAGATCATTACTGATATTAGATTAAGAACTAAGGCTGGTCCTAATGTGGTAATTAAACTGGACATGACCAAGGCATATGATAGGTTGTCTTGGCTTTTCTTAACAAAAGTGTTGAGAAAGATGGGCTTCTGTGAGAGGTTCATTGGCATGATTTTTGATTTGGTAGGGAATAACTGGTACTCAGTACTTATAAATGGTCAACCAAGAGGTTTTTTCAAATCAACTAGGGGTGTGAAGCAAGGGGATCCATTGTCTCCAACACTTTTTATTCTAGCTGCTGAGGCTCTTTCTAGGGGATTGAATTCACTACATCAAAATCTCTATTTCTGTGGATTTGGACTGCCAAAGTGGAGTCCAAAAATAAATCACCTTGCTTATGCAGATGATACCATCATTTTTTCCTCTTCAGATGCCACATCACTGAGGCTGATTATGGAGATATTATATCTCTATGAAGCTGCTTCTGGTCAGTTGGTGAATAAGAACAAGTCTGCTATCTATATGCATCACCTTACAGATCCAGAAGTAGTAAGGAAAGTTGAGAGGATTACTGGTATTGGAAGTAAGGATTTTCCATTTACTTATCTAGGATGCCCTATATTTATGCAAGTAAGGAGGTTTGATTATTACCAGTCCAATCGATCACAAA
>NW_017684236.1:5243-7745 GCF_001879085.1 Nicotiana attenuata
CTTTCACATCATTGATCATGTTCCAATTTTGGTGGAGGAAGAGCAAAATGCAAGATTAACTGAGCTACCAACAAAAGAAGAAGTCAGAAAGGCAGTATATGGATTGAATGGGGATTCAGCAGGAGGACCTGATGGCTTTACTGGGGCTTTTTATCACACATGTTGGGATATTGTTGGAGAGGATATTTATGCAATGGTGCTGCATTTTTTCTGTGGTCAACAGCTACCAAAGTGTGTGACACATACTAACCTAGTTCTCCTACCAAAGAAAAAAGAGGTGACTACTTTTTCAGATTTGAGACCAATTAGCCTTAGTAACTTCATTAATAAAATATTTTCAAGGGTCATTCATGACAGACTGGTAGAGTACTGCCTAATTTAATTTCTGAGGAGCAGGCTGGCTTTGTAAAAGGTAGGAGTATTGTAGAGAATATATTGCTTACCCAGGAGATCATTACTGATATTAGATTAAGAACTAAGGCTGGTCCTAATGTGGTAATGAAACTGGACATGACCAAGGCATATGATAGGTTGTCTTGGCTTTTCTTAACAAAAGTGTTGAGAAAGATGGGCTTCTGTGAGAGGTTCATTGGCATGATTTTTGATTTGGTAGGGAATAACTGGTACTCAGTACTTATAAATGGTCAACCAAGAGGTTTTTTCAAATCAACTAGGGGTGTTAAGCAAGGGGATCCATTGTCTCCAACACTTTTTATTCTAGCTGCTGAGGCTCTTTCTAGGGGATTGAATTCACTACATCAAAATCTCTATTTCTGTGGATTTGGACTGCCAAAGTGGAGTCCAAAAATAAATCACCTTGCTTATGCAGATGATACCATCATCTTTTCCTCTTCAGATGCCACATCATTGAGGCTGATTATGGAGATATTATATCTCTATGAAGCTGCTTCTGGCCAGTTGGTGAATAAGAACAAGTCTAGCTATCTATATGCATCACCTTACAGATCCAGAAGTAGTAAGGAAAGTTGAGCGGATTACTGGTATTGGAAGTAAGGATTTCCCATTTACTTATCTAGGATGCCCTATATTTTATGCAAGAAGGAGGTTTGATTATTACCAGCCAATGATCACAAAGGTTCTTAACAGATTACAGTCATGGAAAGGAAAATTGCTTTCTATAGGAGGCAGGGCAGTCCTAATTTCTAGTGTACTGCAGAGTTTACCAATTCATCTGTTATCTGCTGTAAACCCCCCAAACTATGTTATTAATAAACTGCATAAGTTGTTTGCTCAGTTTTTCTGGAGTAGCTCAGTTGGGGGAAATAGCAGACATTGGGCTTCATGGAACACTCTTTGTATGCCTTATGATGAAGGGGGAATTGGCTTCAGATCCCTGCATGATGTTTCCAAAGCTCTATTCTGTAAGCTATGGTGGAATTTCAGAACTAAACCTAGTCTGTGGAGCTCTTTCATGAGTCAGAAATACTGCAAAAAACTAAATGCAGTAGTAGTACCTTGGAGGGAAGGCTCACATGTGTGGAGGAAAATGTTGGAGTGCAGGGATCTTATTGAACATCAGATAATATGGAAATTGAGGATGGGCTCTTCTTTGTTTTGGTATGATAACTGGACTGGACTAGGGGCCCTTTATTTTCTTGTTCCACAAGACTTTGGTATAGATGAGGGAACACAGAATGTGTATGAACTTGTGGAGAATGGAGCATGGAATGTTGATAGATTATTGGAGCTATTACCAGAAGACTTAGCATCACACATTATTGAGAAGATCAGTCCCCCACTGGTAGAAAATGACATAGACAGACCATTTTGGATGCTGGAACCCAAAGGTTATTTTTCTGTCAAAACAGCCTGGGAATACTTGAGAAGGAGAGATCATCCTAAAAGAGCTTATAAGATGATTTGGGTAAGAGGTCTTCCTTTTAAGATTTCCTTTTTCATGTGGAAGGTGTGGAAAGCTAAATTACCATTAGATGACTTTATGAGAAGGCTGGGGTATTTCATGCCATCTAAGTGTTGGTGTTGTGCTGCACCTAAGGAGGAATCATTAGTGCATCTGTTCTACACATCACAATCTGCTGAGACAGTATGGAGGTATTTCCTACCAAGAGCTGGAATATCAGTACAAGGTTTGACTCTACACCAAGCCATTACAAGATGCTGGACTGTACCTGTGGTGTCTAGATTAAAACCAGTCATGCAGGCTCTACCTTCTTGCATAGTTTGGGAGTTATGGAAGAGAAGAAATAGTCTAAAACATGGAGAAGGTGTATCAGTCAGCAGAGTAATCTATCAAGTGTCAACACATCTCCAGCACCTTGTGCAAATGAGGAAACCTAACCTACAAGTACCTCACAGATGGTCTAATTTGCTGACTATGATGGAAAACTATACTCCAAGGCTTAAATATGAGAAAGTACTATGGGAGTTTCCTATGGAGGGCTGGATAAAAGTCAACACAGATGGGGCATCAAGAGGGAATCCTGGAAGAAGTTCTATTGGTTTTTGTCTAAGGGATGCATC
>NW_017684237.1:0-2655 GCF_001879085.1 Nicotiana attenuata
AGTACGTCGTAAGTGTTCGGAAAGTCTTCAGGTTACGCTTGCATGAACTAGGGAGTGGGACCCTATGTTTGAAACATCATCAGGTTATGCTGCCATCAACTAGGGAGTGAGACCCTATGTTGGAAAGTCAGCAGGTTATGCTTGCATCAACTAGGGAGTGGGACCCTATATAGGAAAGTCATCATGTTATGCTGGTATCAACTAGGGAGTGAAACCCTATGTTGGAAAGTCATTAGGTTGTGCTGGCATGAACTAGAGAGTGGGATCCTATGTTGGAAAGTTATCAGGTCATGCTGGCATCAACTAGAGAGTGAGACCATATGTTGGAAACTCAGGTTATGCTAGTATCAACTAGGGAGTGTTATCCTATGTTGGAAAGCCATCAGGTTATGCTAGCATCAACTAAGAAGTCGGACCCTATGTTAGAAAGTTATCAGGTTATGGTGGCATCAACTAGGGAGTGAGACGCTATATTAGAAACTCATCAGGTTACGCTGGCATCGACTCGTGAGGGTGACCCTATGTTGGAAACTCATTAGGTTATGCTTGCATCAACTAGGGAGTGAGACCCTATGTTAGAAAGTCATCAGGTTATACTGGCATCAACTAAGGAGTGGGACCTTATGTTGGAAAGTCATCAGGTTTTGCTAGCATCAACTAGGGAGTGAAACTCTATGTTAGAAAATCATCATGTTAGGCTGACATCAACTAGGGAGTGAGACCCTGTGTTGGAAAGTCATTAGGTTATGCTAGCATGAACTAGGGAGTGAGACCCTAATTGGAAAGTCATCAATTTATGCATGCATCTACTAGGGAGTTGTGTCCCTACGTTGGAAAGTCATCAGGTTATGGTTGCATGAACTAGGGAGTGGTGAACCTATGTCTGAAAGTCATAAGGTTATACTGGCATCAACTAGGGAGTGTTACCCTATGTTGGAAAGCCATCAGGTTATGCTGGCATCAACTAGGGAGTGGGACCCTGTGTTGGAAAGTCATCAGGTTATGCTGGCGTCAACTAGGGAGTGGGACCCTGTGTTGGAAAGTCATCAGGTTATGCTGGCATCAACTAGGGAGTGTAACCCTATGTTGGAAAGCCATCAGGTTATGTTGGCATTAACTATGGAGTGGGACCCTATGTTGGAAAGTGATCATGTTATGCTGGCATCAACTAGGGAGTGAGACCGCGTTTTGGTAAGTCATTAGGTTATGCTGGCATGAACTAGGGAACGGGACTCTATGTTGGAAAGTTTTCAGGTTACACTTGCATCAACTGGGGAGTGGTGATCCTATGTTGGAGAACCATCAATTTAGGCTGGCATCAACAAAGAAGTGGGATCCTATGTTGGAATGTTATCAGGTTATGGTGGCATCAACTAGGGAGTGAGACGCTATATTGGAAAGTCATCAGGTTATGCTGGCATCAACTCGTGAGTGGGACCCTTTGTTGGAAACTCATTAGGTTATGCTTGCATCAACCTGGGAGTGAGATCCTATGTTCGAAAGTCATCAAGTTGTGCTTGCATCAACTAGGGAGTGGTGACCCTATGTTGGAAAAAACATCATTTTATGCCTTCATCAACTAGGGAGTGAGACCCCATGTTGGAAAGAGATCAGGTTATACTGGCATCAACTAAGGAGTGGGACCCTATGTTGGAAAGTCATCAGGTTTTGCAGGCATCAACTAGGGAGTGAGACCCTATGTTGGAAAATCATCATGTTATGCTGGCATCAACTTGGGAGTGAGACCCTATGTTGGAAAGTCATTAGGTTATGCTTGCATGAACTAGGGAGTGAGACCCTATGTTGGAAAGTCATCAATTTATGCTTGCATCAACTAGGGAGTGGTGACCCTACGTTGGAAAGTCATCAGGTTATGGTTGCATGAACTAGGGAGTGGTGAACCTATGTCTGAAAGTCATCAGGTTATACTGGCATCAACTAGGGAGTGTTACCCTATGTTGGAAAGCCATCAGGTTATGCTGGCATAAACTAGGGAGTGGGACCCTATGTTGAAAAGTCATCAACTAGGGAGTGGAACCCTATGTTGCAAACTCATCATGTTATGCTGGAATCAACTAGGGAGTGAGACCCTGTGTTGGAAAGTCATTAGGTTATGCTGGCATGAACTAGGGAGTGGGACCCTATGTTGGAAAGTCATCAAACTTGTATCAACTAGGGAGTGGTGACCCTATGTTGGAAAGGCATCAGGTTATGCTTGCATCAATTAGGGAGTGCTGAAAATTTTTAAAAAAATCATCAAGGTATGCTAGCATCAGCTATGGAGTGAGACCCAATGTTGGAAAGTCGTTAGGTTATGCTGGCATCAACTAGGGAGTGAGAACCTATGATTGAATGTTATCAGGTCATGCTAGCATCAACTAGGGCCTGGAACCCTATGTTGAAAAGTCATCAGGTTATGCTAGCATCATCTAAGGAATGAGACCGTAGGTTGGAAAGTCACCAGGTTATGCTTACATCAACTAGGGAGTGGGACCCTATGTTGGAAAGTCATCAGGTTATGCTGGCATTAACTAGGGAGTGTGACCTTTTGTTCGAAAGCCGTCAGGTTATGCTGGCATCAACTAGGGAGTGAGACCCTATGTTGGAAAGTCATCAGGTTATGCTGGCATCAACTAGGGAGTGGGACCCTATGTT
>NW_017684237.1:6809-7745 GCF_001879085.1 Nicotiana attenuata
CTATATTGGAAAGTCATCAGGTTATGCTGGCATCAACTCGTGAGTGGGACCCTTTGTTGGAAACTCATTAGGTTATGCTTGCATCAACCGGGGAGTGGGATCCTATGTTTGAAAGTCATCAAGTTGTGCTTGCATCAACTAGGGAGTGGTGACCCTATGTTGGAAAAATCATCATTTTATGCCTGCATCAACTAGGGAGTGAGACCCCATGTTGGAAAGTCATCAGGTTATACTGGCATCAACTAAGGAGTGGGACCCTATGTTGGAAAGTCATCAGGTTTTGCAGGCATCAACTAGGGAGTGAGACCCTATGTTGGAAAATCATCATGTTATGCTGGCATCAACTTGGGAGTGAGACCCTATGTTGGAAAGTCATTAGGTTATGCTTGCATGAACTAGGGAGTGAGACCCTATGTTGGAAAGTCATCAATTTATGCTTGCATCAACTAGGGAGTGGTGACCCTATGTTGGAAAGTCATCAGGTTATGGTTGCATGAACTAGGGAGTGGTGAACCTATGTCTGAAAGTCATCAGGTTATACTGGCATCAACTAGGGAGTGTTACCCTATGTTGGAAAGCCATCAGGTTATGCTGGCATAAACTAGGGAGTGGGACCCTATGTTGAAAAGTCATCAACTAGGGAGTGGAACCCTATGTTGCAAACTCATCATGTTATGCTGGAATCAACTAGGGAGTGAGACCCTGTGTTGGAAAGTCATTAGGTTATGCTGGCATGAACTAGGGAGTGGGACCCTATGTTGGAAAGTCATCAAACTTGTATCAACTAGGGAGTGGTGACCCTATGTTGGAAAGGCATCAGGTTATGCTTGCATCAATTAGGGAGTGCTGAAAATTTTTAAAAAAATCATCAAGGTATGCTAGCATCAGCTATGGAGTGAGACCCAATGTTGGAAAGTCGTTAGGTTATGCTGGCAT
>NW_017684238.1:0-2890 GCF_001879085.1 Nicotiana attenuata
TCATGGGTTTGGAACAGAGGTTCACTAGAGGATCTGTGTAATGCGGCGGGTGGGGGAGCCACGAATACTGGAGCAATTGGTGGTGGAGGACATGGAATTTGTTTGGGTGGTGGTGGTGGTGGTGTCTGAGAGGTGGTTCTGCAGTACTGCTGGTAAGTAGGGAAAGCAGGAGATGAGTTCATTGTGGGAGGATCTTGGGGTTGAGCTGGTGGTGGGAGGTAATTGGGGTTGGCAGGATAGACTGGTGGTGGATGTCCCTTCGACCAGGCCTGGTACATCTCGGCCATTTGTTGCTTTAGTTTATACATCTCCTCTCTCATTGTATTAATGTCCATTGCCTCCTCCTCTCTGGATGGGTCGACAATGCTTGCTTCTAAATCCTGATTGGTCATGTTCGACTTGTCTTTGGAGCGGGTGTTGTAAGGATGGGTTGCCAGAATGCCAGTCAGCTTAAACACCTACCTGAACTCATCAACAACAACTTTGTTAGCGGTTAGGGCATTAACAAATAGACAACCGCACATTGATGGGTGGATGCACCTAAGCAGTCAACCGTTTCTATTATGTTTCTGTTCATTCACATGCGTCATCCCGGCTTTCCATTTCTTTTCTTGCCAATTAGTTCCCACTCTTATCTTTTCCTTTTTACTTTGTTTTCCTCTCCCTCTTTTGGTTCTCTTTTCTTTGGTTTTTCCCCTGTTTGTATCATCCCTTTTTGGTTTTCCCTTTTATTGTTTAGAAACGGTCGAATCCTATGGAGATTGCCTACGTATCACGACCCTGCGTGAATCAGACCAAGCGTAGTTCGTGAAAAATAAATGCAAAGTAGGAGCATGATATTTTTGGCAATTTCAATTTTATTGATAGCAAACTTGTCTATTACAAAGACTCAAAACAACTAACAGACTCTAAGAACTACAAACTCCATCATCCCTATTCTAATTCAAATAAAATACAGACTCAATCAACTGACTGTCTTTTAACGAAAAAGAGATACAGACTCTGGTAAAAAGAAATACAAACCCAAATGACCTAACTCCCAAAAAAGGAAATACAGACTCGGACGACAAACCTTTTTTTTTGTTTTTAGTAGAAGAAGGAGTGCAGACTCAAAGACAATTACGAATACATTAAAGCTCCTGGTGCCCGCGGGACATCATTCGGTCTCGCCGCGGGCCTATATGCAAGTTCCCCTTGACGTCTGTCCAGGTCGTTCATTATCTGCTTCACAAATATCATCACTGATGCCAAGAAGGTGGTACGGGTCATGTTCTCGCACATTTGACATTTTCTATTAATGGAATGAGCAACGGTTAAGATTCTCTCTCGGATTCTTCCTTTCTCTTGAAGCAACCGCCCTATCTGTTGGGCCCTAGCCTCCAAAGTCCGCTCAGCCGCCTGGCTTTGTTCCCGGAGTTGTTGCAGGTCCATTTCTAACTGTGCCAATGCCATGTAACAATGTTCTCTTTCGACTTTGAATTCTTTTGCCTGTTTGATCATACGGTTTTCTGTGGCAATAACCTTTTTCTTTAATCCCGTGACCTCACTATCATATTCTTCTTTTAACTGTTTAACCATGCGGGCCCGTTCTTCTGCATTTTTAGCCAATTGTTTCCGGACCCCAGCTAATTCCTTTTCTGCCTTGTTGCGGTCAAAACTGTAGTCGTTCACCTTTTGCCTTAGATTTGCTATAAGTTTTGCATCTTTGGCACTCCTGACAGGATTATCGGCCTCTAACTTCATTTTTTGGATTTGGGCTCGCAGGGCTTCATTCTCTTTGGCCAATTATTTTTTCTCACCTTCATCAGCCGCGGCTTGCAAGCTATTTTCAAATCGGTGGTCTTGGACCTGTTTTTCCAATGCTCCTATGCGGGCCCTATACTCATTTTCTTTAGTTAACCAAGCCCACTGTTCTCGTGATGATTCAACAAATTCCTGGATGTGAGGTCGTTTGGTCGGTCTTCCGAATGCAACGTCCCTTCTATACCAAGTCTGATAATCAGGCGACACTTCTCATTTGGCTCGATCTCGAACACAAGTGTTTGCTGTCAAATATTGACATTCGCTCCAGACTTGGCGGACCATTGCTTCAGGAAACTGGCCATCAGGGCCAATCTCAACCACTTGCAAACTAAGATCATCATCCTTGGGTACTATCTGGCATCTCCCCAGCTGCCTCAACACTCGATACGGTGCGTAAGGCTGGATGATTCTAAGCCCCATCAGAAGGAAATGTGGTCGGGCTGCCGGCATGTATACGATTTCATCAACGGGTAACCATCCCAGTGTCCACTCTATTTGGCTAGCAGTGAGGGACCGAAAATATGTTGTCCAACCCGTGACTCCTTCTGGCAATTCAGCCCCTTTAATCCTCGTGTAAAACTCTTCTATGCATGTTTTTTCTGGAGACCCGTAGCTCAAAAATTGAGGACGATGACACAGATGCTCGATCATCCACATTTGTAACAATAAACTGCACCCCTCGAAGAAAGCTTCCCTGGCCTTGCAGGCTGTAAGAGCACGGAAGATGTCGGCCAATATCATAGGTGCAAGTGTACTTTTGGCTTGAGTAATTAACGTGCTGACGACCCCAGCTATTTTTATGTCAATGTTCCCATCCTTCCTTGGAAATACTAAAAGCCCCAGGAAAGCTACCATAAAGGCGAAACGTCGATGCTCCTCCCACTTTTGGCGGTTTCCTTTGCTACATATCTTACTTTCTGGGTTGTTGAACCCCCCGATATGGCCATATCGGTGATATATGAAGCTCAGAGTACAAAAGCCATTTGCCAGATCTGTGTTATGGACGGTTCTGACTATCTTCAAAGAGTCTAGAAATCTGTGCACGGCTACAACTCTGGGGGCAACCAATATTGTGCCTCAACGGAAC
>NW_017684238.1:6805-7743 GCF_001879085.1 Nicotiana attenuata
AAAGAAAGGAACAAAAAGGCTTACTGATTATGGAACGAACTCTGGCCAGCCATTGTTGTTTGAATCCTCCAGGATTCTTGACACGTAACATCCCTAATCGTGTGTTTTCAAAAGAAAACACGTGATTAGGGAAATTACGGTCCAAAATCCCCAAGATTTCTGAGTTAGGGTTCTGCCGGAATTGGGATTTAGAATTTGTAATGTTCCGGGCAGATTCGAGGGTTTCTAGGTATGAATTAATGATGAGGGAGGGCTGAGGAGCATATAGTATGAATTTGGGCCGGTTTGGGTGAGTTTGTGACTTGGTCGGAAGAGTTTAGATCTGATATTCGAGGCGATTGGATGGGATTCGAAACAAACTAATATGGGGGCTGGAAAGAGGAGAGAACGGTGGTTCTAGGGTGTAATTTTGGTGGCCATCGGAGCATCGCCGGTGGCGGCGGCGATTTTCGGCAGGCGGCGCTAGGGCGGAGGACGGCGGAGATGGGAGGAGGACGGCGGGGCAACGCCGGCGTTACAGAGAGTACGAGGAAGAAGGGTTGT
Source organism: Nicotiana attenuata (assembly GCF_001879085.1). Classification (NCBI taxonomy): domain Eukaryota; kingdom Viridiplantae; phylum Streptophyta; class Magnoliopsida; order Solanales; family Solanaceae; genus Nicotiana; species Nicotiana attenuata. Next base: position 7,349 of record NW_017684238.1, read on the forward strand.
GTTTTGGTTTTTTTGTATGATTTTCGGACAGTTCTATTTAGATTGAAGGATCAATCGTGGCCATTGGATTAGATGGGATGAACGGTCGTGATTAAACGACGTCAAAACGACGTCGTTTTGAGTATGGGGCAATTGGAACGGGCAGGGCGTTTGGGCCAGTGGTTTGTCCGGTCTTGAGGGTTTTTGGGTGGGCTGAACCATTTTTGGCCCAATTTGGGCATTTTATTGAGCCAAATTTGTTTCTTTGTATTTTCTTTATTTGTATTTTATTTGTATTTTTGATTTTATTAATTTTCTGATTTTATAAAATGCTAAAATAAAACTAAAAACAAATTGACTCTAACAATTATATTTCCTAATTAATTCCTAAAGAGAAATGCAAACTAATCCAAAAA
>NW_017684239.1:0-364 GCF_001879085.1 Nicotiana attenuata
GAGGTTCGACCTCGCTCGAACTAAAGACGGGCTGTTATTTCGATAAGTTCAAAATAACGCCCTTAAGGCCAAGGGCCTTCGCCATTAACAATACGACCTCGCTCGAACTCAAGACGGGCTGTTATTTTGATAAGTTCGAAATAACTCCCTTAAAGCCAAGGGCCTTCGCCATCAAAGATATAGAGATTCGACCTCTCTCTAACTCAAGGCGGGTTGTTATTTCGATATGTTCGCAATAACTCCCTTAACGCCAAGGGCCTTCGCTATCAAAGATATAGAGGTTCGACCTTGCTCGAACTCAAGACAGGCTGTTATTTCAATAAGTTCGAAATAACGCCCTTAAGGCCAAGGGCCTTCGCCATCA
>NW_017684239.1:5159-7743 GCF_001879085.1 Nicotiana attenuata
GTTCGACCTCGCTCGAACTCAAGACGGGCCGTTATTTCGATAAGTTCGAAATAACGCCCTTAAGGCCAAGGGCCTTTGCCATCAAAGATATAGAGGTTCGACCTCGCTCAAACTCTAGACGGGCTGTTATTTCGATAAGTTCGAAATAACGCCCTTAAGGGCAAGGGCATTCGCCATCAAAGATATAGAGGTTCGACCTCGCTCGAAGACAAGACGGGCGGTTATTTCGATAAGTTCGAAATAACGCCCTTAAGGCCAAGGGCCTTCGCCATCAAAGATATAGAGGTTCGACCTCGCTCGAACTAAAGACGGGCTGTTATTTCGATAAGTTCGAAATAACGCCCTTAAGGCCAAGGGCCTTCGCCATCAAAGATATAGAGGTTCGACCTCGCTCGAACTCAAGACGGGCTGTTATTTCGATAAGTTCGAAATAACGCCCTTAAGGCCAAGGGCCTTCGCCATCAAAGATATAGAGGTTCGACCTCGCTCGAACTCAAGACGGGCTGTTATTTCGATAAGTTCGAAATAACGCCCTTAAGGCCAAGGGCCTTCGCCATCAAAGATATAGAGGTTCGACCTCGCTCGAACTCAAGACGGGCTGTTATTTCGATAAGTTCGAAATAACGCCCTTAAGGCCAAGGGCCTTCGCCATCAAAGATATAGAGGTTCGACCTCGCTCGAACTCAAGACGGGCTGTTATTTCGATAAGTTCGAAATAACGCCCTTAAGGCCAAGGGCCTTCGCCATCAAAGATATAGAGGTTCGACCTCGCTCGAACTCAAGACGGGCTGTTATTTCGATAAGTTCGAAATAACGCCCTTAAGGCCAAGGGCCTTCGCCATCAAAGATATAGAGGTTCGACCTCGCTCGAACTCAAGACGGGCTGTTATTTCGATAAGTTCGAAATAACGCCCTTAAGGCCAAGGGCCTTCGCCATCAAAGATATAGAGGTTCGACCTCGCTCGAACTCAAGACGGGCTGTTATTTCGATAAGTTCGAAATAACGCCCTTAAGGCCAAGGGCCTTCGCCATCAAAGATATAGAGGTTCGACCTCGCTCGAACTCAAGACGGGCTGTTATTTCGATAAGTTCGAAATAACGCCCTTAAGGCCAAGGGCCTTCGCCATCAAAGATATAGAGGTTCGACCTCGCTCGAACTCAAGACGGGCTGTTATTTCGATAAGTTCGAAATAACGCCCTTAAGGCCAAGGGCCTTCGCCATCAAAGATATAGAGGTTCGACCTCGCTCGAACTCAAGACGGGCTGTTATTTCGATAAGTTCGAAATAACGCCCTTAAGGCCAAGGGCCTTCGCCATCAAAGATATAGAGGTTCGACCTCGCTCGAACTCAAGACGGGCTGTTATTTCGATAAGTTCGAAATAACGCCCTTAAGGCCAAGGGCCTTCGCCATCAAAGATATAGAGGTTCGACCTCGCTCGAACTCAAGACGGGCTGTTATTTCGATAAGTTCGAAATAACGCCCTTAAGGCCAAGGGCCTTCGCCATCAAAGATATAGAGGTTCGACCTCGCTCGAACTCAAGACGGGCTGTTATTTCGATAAGTTCGAAATAACGCCCTTAAGGCCAAGGGCCTTCGCCATCAAAGATATAGAGGTTCGACCTCGCTCGAACTCAAGACGGGCTGTTATTTCGATAAGTTCGAAATAACGCCCTTAAGGCCAAGGGCCTTCGCCATCAAAGATATAGAGGTTCGACCTCGCTCGAACTCAAGACGGGCTGTTATTTCGATAAGTTCGAAATAACGCCCTTAAGGCCAAGGGCCTTCGCCATCAAAGATATAGAGGTTCGACCTCGCTCGAACTCAAGACGGGCTGTTATTTCGATAAGTTCGAAATAACGCCCTTAAGGCCAAGGGCCTTCGCCATCAAAGATATAGAGGTTCGACCTCGCTCGAACTCAAGACGGGCTGTTATTTCGATAAGTTCGAAATAACGCCCTTAAGGCCAAGGGCCTTCGCCATCAAAGATATAGAGGTTCGACCTCGCTCGAACTCAAGACGGGCTGTTATTTCGATAAGTTCGAAATAACGCCCTTAAGGCCAAGGGCCTTCGCCATCAAAGATATAGAGGTTCGACCTCGCTCGAACTCAAGACGGGCTGTTATTTCGATAAGTTCGAAATAACGCCCTTAAGGCCAAGGGCCTTCGCCATCAAAGATATAGAGGTTCGACCTCGCTCGAACTCAAGACGGGCTGTTATTTCGATAAGTTCGAAATAACGCCCTTAAGGCCAAGGGCCTCAGCCATCAAAGATATAGAGGTTCGACCTCTCTCAAACTCAAGACGGGCTGTTATTTCGATAAGTTCGAAATAACGCCCTTAAGGCCAAGGGCCTTTTCCATCAAAGATATAGAGGTTCGACCTCGCTCGAACTCAAGACGGGCTGTTATTTTGATAAGTTTGAAATGACGCCCTTAAGGCCAAAGGCCTTCGCCATCAAAGATATAGTGGTTCGACCTTGCTCCATCTCAAGACGGGCTGTTATTTTGATAAGTTCGAAATAACGCCCTTAAGGCCAAGGGCCTTCGCCATCAAAGATATAGTGGATCGACCTCGCTCCAACT